>NC_045542.1:146457731-146625231 GCF_009769535.1 Thamnophis elegans | reverse complement strand
CAGACTAAAATTGCCCAAATAAAGGTGGATATGTTTGAAGCTATGTCTACTCTGACAGATTATATCGAAGAAATGGAGACTAAGCTGGAAACTTTGGAGGAGGCTAATTCTAATTTGACTTCCAACATCCAAGCATTACAACAAGAGATTAGAGATACTCAAACACAACTTACAATGATAAATTATAACAGAAAAGCGTCTGCAATAAGAGTCAGAGGACTGCCCGAAAAGAAAGGAGAGAACTTGAAACAGACGTTTGTAGAAGCTTTCAGCCAAGCGGTGGGAGGTCCGGGATTCAATTTTGATTGGAATATTCGAAAAATCTATCGCCAGAATTCGTGTGTAGCAGAACAACGACAGCTACCAAGAGACATAATTATATACTTTTTCACAAGAGAATCCAGGAATGCGATCATCCAAAAGTTTTACAACAACAGGCTCCGAATCGATGGCCATGATTTGTTTGTCTTTAAAGAAATCCCGCTCCAGATGCTGCAAGCAAGGAGAGGCTATACTTTTTTAACCCAAGAACTTAGAAATCGTCAAATACAGTATAAATGGGAAGCTCCAGTTGGAATCACAGTTACACTCGAAAACCAAAGATTTCGTATTAATTCTGTTTCGGAAGCTCGGGACTTTTATTGTAAAACTCTGAAGGCGGGGCTTCTTGACTCACTCGGAAATGCGGAGGGACAAGGTGAAGGAAAGACAAGCAGCAGTTCACTTGGTTACAAGAAGGAGGGAGTTGTTCTCCCCCTACTGGAGAGGCAGAAGAGCCGAAACTGAGGATTTAGCCATATTTTCAAAGCAGCGGGACACATGGTCATAAGGCAGAGGGTTGCCTTCTCTTTCCGGAAGGGCAGAAGAGTAAGGAATGTGGATCCAGCGATGTCTTTAAAATACTTTCTAAGCTCTTGGACTGATTAAAATTTTAGGATTTCTGTCTGGTGTGAAATGGCAAAGCTGTGTACCGATGGGGAATGGAAACTGCGCATGCGTGGGAAATAGAATGGCTGCCGAATTCCACCGCTCCGAATGCTTGCGACCAAGAAGATATTAACCGTGGCGCCCAGGACCCCTAACATGGTAACGGAGGGGTTCCTTTTGGGCACCAGCCTTCAGCCTTCCCAGGGAGGTGGTCATTTAGGGAGGGGACCGCCCTTAAGCGGCTCCAGGAACAGCTCCGGAACGACGAGATCCTCCCTGGCGTGGCTTTTTGCATCGGACTTTCTAAACAGCTGGGAAGCGGCGGCGACGGCTCTGTGCGAGAGGCGGAGGCTTTGGCCCTGCCGTTTGGAGGAGTGCCGAACCCCCTCACTGACTGACCAACATCGTGGGGCTGGCTTATGCCCCGAAGAGGAGGTGGGAGGCCCAGGAGAGATGTCTCCACTGGACTGGGACTGGGACCGGGAGGCAGAGGAATTGATTTCCTGTCTCCGTTACAGCTTCGCTCCTATCCCCCCCTGCATTTTAAAAGGGCGTTTTGCCACGATTTCATCGCTGTTTCTGCAGGACCTTAAAAGGTCTGACCATCTATCGGCTTGGCTTAGGAGTAAAACTGGAAGAACTAATTTACGGACTCCCTGTGGCAGCCATTATCATCAGCTGCCACCACTACAATTATCACTGCCTCAGGAGTGCTGTGTTAGCTGGGAAACTGAACTCCCTCTAGTGGCCATCACGGGTACTAATCTGAAACCTTTACCATCATCCAGCACTATTACATCAGAGAGGCAGTGTGCCAAGAACTTAGACTCCCTCCAGTGGACATTGTTAGTATTTCTTTTTGGACATATACTTTTCTGGACATATACTTTTCTGGACCATTTACAGCGTTCTATCGGACTCCCATTAGACCTTATTAACGAGAAGGCCAATCCTAAGATCCTGCCTTCACCAATTCGCACAACCGTTTAACCGCGCAATTTTTATCTGGTATGATGAGTGCATGGGATTGTATGTGCTTGAGTGAATGATCCCACTTTTATTATTCATTATCATTGTATTTTTATGTGTTTTAACTTTCTGTGGGGACTGCTTGGGTGAATGAATGAGTATGTCTGATTCGGAGGACCTGCCGGGAGAAGCGGGGGCCATGGGGGTGGTTGAGGGAACTAGAGACACGGGAGAGGGTCGGGGTATTACGGTCGTAACAGGGAGGGGCAGATACGGCGGGGACTTCAGGGCAGGCCATTACCGGGGAAGGAGGGTTCGCTACATTACAGAGATCCCTCCTTCCGGCCCTGTGAGTCCCACTCCGAGACCAGATGGCGCAAGTAATCAGGACCCTGGACTCAGGCTGCTGTCGCTAAATGCCAGGTCTGTGGTACATAAAGCTCCTCTCGTCCGGGACTTAATTTTAGACGAGAGGGCAGACCTGGCATGTATTACTGAAACCTGGCTGGGCCCAGAGGGAGGAGTCCCCCTTGTAGAACTGTGCCCAGAAGGATTTCAGGTGCTGCACCAGCCGAGAGCCCAGGGAAGGGGTGGGGGTGTGGCCGCTGTCATCCGGGAGTCGTTAGTTCCTCGTAGGGTCCCTGCTCCGGAGCTTGTCGGGTGTGAGTCTCTGCTGATAAAGTTGGACCTCAAGGGTCAAGTGGGTTTGCTGTTAACGTACCTGCCTCCCAACAGCGTTGCAGCAGCCCTCTCCTCGCTCCTCGAGTCGGTAGCCGAGCTGGCAATTGAGTTCCCTAGGTTGATGGTCCTGGGGGACTTCAATTTGCCTTCGCTCGGTGAAAACTCTGATGGGGCGCAGGAGTTCATGACTTCCATGACAGCCATGGGCTTGACCCAAGTAATTCGGGGCCCAACCCATTCGGCGGGTCACATGCTCGACCTCGTATTCCTCTCGGAGCAGTGGATTTGTGATCTTGGTCTGAGGGGTAACGACATCATACCCCTGTCGTGGTCAGACCATTGCCTACTGAGGCTCGACTTCCAGAGACCAAACCCCCACTGTAGGGAGGAGGAACCGACCAGGTGGTTCCGCCCCAGGCGACTCATGGAACCATTAAGGTTCCAGACGGAACTTGGGGTCATTCCTGATTCTTTCGCCCACAATCCGGTAGAGACTTTGGCTGCTGCCTGGCATTCGGCAGCATCAGAGGCCCTCGACCGGATTGCGCCACTACGGCCCCTCCGAGGCGGCGGATCCCGGAGACCCCCTTGGTTCACCGAGGAACTCCGGGAGATGAAGCGCCGGAGGAGATGCCTAGAGCACCGATGGAGGTCCAATAAGTCCGAATCGAACCGAGCAATGGTAACCACCTGCACCAAGGAATACACCAGAGCGCTTAGGGCAGCGAAAAGATCCCATATAGCCACCTTGGTTGCGTCCGCTGAGTCCCGCCCAGCCGCCCTGTTTAAGATAACCCGCTCCCTATTAAATAAAAGGGAGGCGGGGGAACCCTTGCAGGGCAGAGCTGAGGATTATGCCCAATTCTTAGCGGACAAAATTGCTCGGTTTCGGTCGGACTTGGACTCCACCCCTGCAGTTCCAGCCGAGGCACAAGAGGATCAGATGGAACATCTCTGGGTTGAGTTTCAGGATGTTACCCCCGGGGATGTGGACAAGGCCATGAGGGCTGTGAGTGCCTCCACCTGCGTACTGGACCCGTGTCCCTCATGGCTGGTTACCAGCAGCAGTGAGGTGACACGAGGCTGGATCCAGGCGGTCGTGACCGCCTCTCTTCGGGAGGGGAACTTCCCCGCCGCACTGAAAGCGGCGGTGGTGAGACCCCTCCTAAAGAAGCCATCTTTGGATCCAGCTGTCCTTAATAACTATCGTCCAGTCTCCAACCTTCCCTTCCTTGGGAAGGTTGTTGAGAAGGTGGTGGCCTTTCAGCTCCAGCGGTCCTTGGAGGAAGCAAACTATCTCGACCCCTTCCAGTCAGGCTTCAGACCCGGTTACAGCACAGAAACCGCTTTGGTCGCATTGACTGATGATCTCTGGAGAGCCAGAGATGGAGGATTTCCCTCCATCCTGGTTCTCCTTGACCTCTCAGCGGCTTTCGATACCATCGACCATGGTATCCTTCTGCGACGACTGCGAGAGGTGGGAGTGGGAGGCACCGTGCTGCGGTGGTTCTCTTCCTACCTCTCAGACAGGTCGCAGTCGGTGTTAGTGGGGGGGCAGAGATCGTCCCCTAGGCCCCTAACATATGGGGTGCCTCAGGGGTCGGTCTTATCCCCCCTACTATTCAACATCTACATGAAACCGCTGGGAGAGATCATCCGCAGGCACGGGATCAGATACCATCAATATGCGGACGATACTCAACTGTATCTGTCCGCCCCGTGCCAACTCAATGAAGCGGCAGACGTGATGAACCGGGGCCTGGAGGCGGTTATGGACTGGATGAGGGCTAACAAGCTTGTGCTCAACCCAGAAAAGACCGAGTGGCTGTTGTGTTTCCCTCCCAAGGATTCCACCAATATTCCATCTCTCAGGCTGGGGGGTCAAATTCTATACCCCTCAGAGAGGGTCCGCAACTTGGGAGTCCTCCTAGATCCACAGCTATCGTTCGACCACCATTTGACGGCTGTGGCTAGGGGGGCATTCGCCCAGGTTCGCCTGGTGCGCCAGTTGCGACCCTACCTGAATCGGGAGGCACTCACAACAGTCACTCGGGCCCTCGTGACCTCTAGGCTGGAATACTGCAATGTGCTCTACATGGGGCTGCCCTTGAGGAGCATCCGGCGTCTTCAGCTGGTACAGAACGCAGCCGCGCGAGCGATTGTGGGTGCACCGCGGTTCACCCACATTACACCTATCCTCCGCGAGCTGCGCTGGCTACCTGTCGATTTCCGGATGCGCTTCAAGGTGCTGTTAATCACCCATAAAGCCCTACATGGTAGTGGATCTGGATACTTGAGAGACCGCCTTCTGCCAATCACCTCCCTGCGACCAATAAGATCACACAGATTGGGCCTCCTCCGTATTCCATCGGCCAGCCAGTGTCGGCTGGCAACTACAAGGAGGAGGGCCTTCTCAGTAGTCGCCCCGACCCTTTGGAACGAACTCCCCGTGGAGATTCGTACCCTCACCACCGTCCAGGCCTTCCGCATAGCCTTGAAGAACTGGCTAGCCCGTCAGGCCTGGGGATGAAGATAGTTGCCCCTCCCGAATGATGAATGCATGTTGGTTACTGTTTTTATTATATGTGTCTTTGTTATTGTCTGCATTTCCCCTTCCCTGATTTTATGTGAGCCGCCCTGAGTCCCCTCAGGGAAAAGGGCGGCCTACAAATGTCAATAAAATCTAAATCTAAAATCTAAATCATTGCTTATTTTGGACAGATATTATACGGGACTTTTATAGGACTTATTTGAATTTCAATCCAAACTGCGCATGAATTGTTTTCTGTGAGGAAAGCGGGGACTAAGATTTATTTGAAATGCGGTTTGGGATGAATGGAGTCGGGAGGAGTGGGGCAGAAGGGAAGGTGGAGCGGGATATCGATGAAGGGATCTTGGGATTGAATGAAGTGGTGTGGATTTTGGGCACATATTTTACGGATTTACATGCTTGAAGTATAACATAAAAAGCTCAGGATTTTAAAGTGAAGAGCGAGATCCTAATCTTATGGAATTTGGGCTTGGGAGGAATGGAGATGAGAAACGAAGGGTAGGAAGATGAGTAGCGAAAGTATGATTAGACTGCTCTGTATTTGAAGATAAATCGATTTTTGTATAAACTAATATTTGAATATAAGGTTAAGAAAGGCTATCTGGAGAGTCTACAGGAAGAAGGGGGTAAATATCAAAGAAGTAAGGGACGAGGACAAAATATAAATGGAATGATTTACACTGTTTAAATTTTAAGAATGATGGGAGGCTGAGCATAATGCAAAAGATTTTTAATTTTTTTTATTTTTATTTATTTTTTCGTTTTTTTTTCTTTTTCGGAGTGTTCTTTTTATTTTATTTTCATTAATATTGTTAATAAGATATTTTAGAAGGTGAATGGTACTGAACTATGCCGGGTGTGGGACCTGGGAAGTCGGAGGGGATTAGGGAGGGGGGTTCATTGGGGGTGGGTGGGTGGGTGGAGATATAGTTTCAATATATAGAATAAGAAGAATACACTTGTATACTGTTGATCCTTATCTTTTCTTTTTATTTTTCTCTTTTTTTTTTCTTTTTATTTTTTTTTAGGAATAGAGAAATGCACCAAAGTGAGAAGTAGAGGAAAGGAAGAGGGAGAAGTAAGGAGGGAGGAAGAGGGGAATGTAAGGAGGATGAGAGGGGAAGGAGGGTGAGGAAGGTGAGAAAGGAAGATAGGAGGGGTAAGGGAAGTAAGAGGGGTGATCGTTGGAGGGAGAAAGGAAAGTTGGAGGGGGAGAAGAAGGGGTGTATGAAAGTGATAGGTTATGAGTTGTGTTTAGGTTGGGGTTTTTCTTTTTTTATTATTATATTATTATTATTGCAAATATTCAGTATATAAGTGAATGTACAAAATTGAAAATGAAAATGAATAAAACATTTAAACAGAAAAAAAAATTGGTTTTATCCAAGCTGAAGATAATTTGTTTAAACAAATAAGAGATCAAGGCTTAATGCATATAAAGAGGATATATAATGTATTATTACAGATGGATTCGGAAACAGAATTAGTTAAAAATTGTATGATAAAGTGGGCTCAAAATATTGAAGAACCAATAATGTTGGATACATGGGAAAGAATCTGGGTAAGAAATGTGAAATTCACACAAGCTAAAATCTGAGAGAAAATTTTTATAAGATGTTCTATAGATGGCATTTAGATCCTAAAAAGCTGGCTTCTATGTATCCAAATGTTCAGCCTAAATGTTGGAGGTGTGGTTCTCTCGATGCTACATATTATCATATATGGTGGACCTGCCAAAAGGTTAAGGCATTCTGGATAAAAATATGGTGGATTATGCAAAATATCTTTAAAAGAAGGATAAAGTTTACTCCTCAGTTATTTTTACTAGGTATATGTACTGATTTTACAGTGGTAGAGAGTAACTTGATTTTGCACCTAATAACGGCAGCAAGACTGTTGGTGGCACAATACTGGAAGAAGGAAGACTTGCCTACAACTCAAGAATGGACATTGAAAGTTACAAACTTAGCCGAGATGGCTAAAATATCAGCATATATTAAAGATCACTCAAATGAGAGATATAAACGAGACTGGAAAAAATGGATTGACTATATACAAAATAAATATGGGACCAAGAAATTCCAGTTAGCCTATGCTTAAGATCAGAAATGATTTAAATTGTTTAAAGTTAGTTCAGCAAGAAGAAGCTAAGGTCAATGTAGAATGTCATTAATTTCTTTATTTCTTTTTTTTTCAATAGATTTTAGACTATGTTTGTTAAAAATCCATACCATGTACGGGTTCTGGGAAGTCGGGGGGCGGGAAGGAGGAGGGGGGTTGGGGGGGAGGGTGGAGGGAGGGAGGGGTATGCATTAGGCTAGACAAGAATTTGGTGGTAAACTAGAATTATTTTGACATACAAAAAATTGTACTTCGATGTCTTATTGATTGAGGAATGATGAAATGTTTGTTTTAAAAGAAATAAAACTTTTGAACACTTTGGAAAAAAAAAGAATAAAAAGACAATGGGGGGAAGTGAGATTCATTTAACAACCACATGATTCACTTAACAACTGCAGTGATTCACTTAACAAGTGTGGCAAAAAGGTGGCAAACTGCGGCACCATTCACTTAACAACTGTCTTGCTTTGCAATTTGAGCTCCATTCATTCATTCATAAGTCAAGGAATACCTCTATTCCAGCACGTATTACACCACTTTACCTATAGACTTCAGGCTACAGCAAAAACCATGTAATTCTTGCTGAAGAGTTTCAGTGAGAGCTAAAGCTTGCCAAGACTTTCCTCCTGGGCCCAATTTTCATTTACCCGGACTAATTTTTCTACTCTTGATAACCATTTTTATCTCCTCTCTCTCTTTCTTCTTCATGATGACAGAGATGCAACTTGTTATGAGCCAGTTGTGATTTAAGTTGAGAGGTGGAGACTTCTGCAAGTCTTGGGTCTCTATTTCAGCTGCAGTGCCACTAAAGAAGTGCCACAGTGCAGGTGTGACCAAATGGGCAGAGGTGGTAGCGGTGAAGAGATAGATGGGTAGGGAAGATCAAGAGTAATTGAAATTCCGGTCACAATTGTTCTGAGGACTTTCGGTAGGAAAATACGTGTAATTATGTAAGCAGCCGGCCTCCTTTTTCTGCAATTGAGTGGCTAAATATTTGGGATTCTCATGATTTGAACATTATCTCTCATTATTTGGAAGAAATACTTTGATCAGGCCTATTTCTATATCAAATGCTATTGGGTCTACATCTGAGTTTGTTTATTGATGAGTAAATTCTTCTCAGTTTTTTTATCTGAACTTTGTACCCCTTCCTTGTTCTGACTTTGGAATGTGACCCTGGTTGATTAACATTGCTTCTGTAATTTTTACAGGAATCTACGCAATGACTTAAATGCAACATCTCCTAAGGCGGAAGTCTGTTATCTTATCTTCTTTCTTAAGTTTTAGCAAGAAAAGCCCTGTAATAATATAAATTCCCCAAGTAAAATTATTTTTAGAGAGCCGGCATGTTAATTCTATGCTGTAAAAGCAACCAAAAAAAATATCTTGTGACTTTTAAAAAACTAACCCAATTACTGGATCATATTGTGGGCCACAGTTTACTTTTTCAGATGTGTGAATACAAGATCCTGAGAGAGGAATATTGCAAATACAGGGAGTCTTCGGCTTACAACAGTTCATTTAGTGATCTTTCAAAGTTACAACGGCATTTTAAAAAAGTGACTTATGACCACTTTTCACACTTATGACCATTGCAGCATCCCCATGGTCACATGATCAAAATTCAGATGCTTGGCAAATGGTTCATATTTATGATGGTTGGAAGATATATCGCATTAGACCTAATTCTAGAAGGGAAAAAGACTTGATGGACGACTTCGAATTGAGAAATGTTTGGCGAGAAAGAAACGCAGAGGCATATGACTTCACCCTTTTTTCTGATGGACATCAATCCCTTTCAAGGATTGATTTTATACAAATCACTAATGATTTATTTTCTAGGGTGAAGAAGACAAAGATTGCGGCGAGGGTCCTTTCGGATCATAACCCAGTCTGGACGGAATTGGGAAGGGTAGTGCAGGCAAGAAGGTTTTGGAGGTCGAATGAGAGTTTATTTAGATATGAAAAGTATATTAATGATTGTAAAAAATTGCTGTCTGAATACTTTGTTCTGAATACGAATAAGGGTACATTCATGGAATTTGTAGGGGATGCAAGTAAAGCGTATATGAGAGGAGTACTGATGAATATAAACAAAATACATAGACATAAACAAGGGCAAAAACGAAAGGAATTGGAAGAGGAAATTAAAAGAAAAATTTGAAATGTATCCAAATTGTGTTATACAGGGAAGGAGGTGTTTCAACAGGAGGAGATTTAAAAGGCATTCCGGGAATTTTTTTTTTATAGAATTGTACAAAGGGGACAAAATTAAGGGTTTAGATATAGACAGATACTTAGATAAAGAGATAATACCCCTAGTTAGAGAAGAGTACAGGCAAAAGTTGAACCAACAAATAACCTCTGGGGAAATCCTGCAGGTAATCAAACAACTAAGATTAGGAATAATGTAAACTGCTTAAAGTTTGTGTAACGGCAAGAAGCTGAGTTCAACACAGTGATTTTACTGACTTTTTTCTCTTTTTTATTTTTTTTAAATTTCCTTGGTTTTAATATATTTTAGACTGTCCCAGGGTCATGTGATCAGCTTTTGTGACCTTCTGACAAGCAAAGTCAATGGGGAATCCAGATTCACTTAACAACTATCTTATTAACTTAACCAATGAAATGAGTCACTTAACAGCTATGGCAAGAAAAGTTGTAAAATGGGGCAAAACTCACTTAACAGAAGTTTTACTTAGGAACATAAATTTGGGGCTCTATTATAGTCATAATTTGAAGACTACCTTTAGTTGTATAGTGCAGGGGTGAGCAAACTGCGGCTCTGGAGCCGCATGTGGCTCTTTCATTCCTCTGCTGCGGCTCCCTGTCGTTCAAAATATCCGTCACAACCACCAATGTGCGACACCCGACCACGGAAGGCCAACCGTGGATAAATCCAAGAAAAGAAAAGTTTCAGAAGAAAACAGAACATTTAATTCAACTATATATGCCAGTTTAGTCAGGCATGGGACGGGTTTTGTGGCTCCCAGTGTTTTCTTCTCTGTGTGAAATGGGTCCAAATGGCTGTTTTGAGTGTTTAAGGTTGCCGACCTCTGGTATAGTGTGTATTTAAACAATGGAAAGGGAACACAGAGTACACCTACAGATAATCCTTGGCTCACAACTGAGCCACAATTTTTATTGCTAAGCAAGACAATTGTGTTATGAGCTTTACCCCATTTTACAACATTTTTGGCACAATTGTTAAGTGAATCACTGTAGCTGTTAAGCGAATCATGCAGTCATTAAATGAATATGGTATCCCCCATTGATTTTGATTGGGGACGTGACATACGGTGATCACATGACCCCAGGACAGTGCAACTGTCACAAGTACATACCAGTTGCCAAGTATCCAAATGTTGACCACATGATCACGAGTAACAATCATGAAAAATGGTAATAAGTCACTTTTTTCAGTGTCATAACATTGAACTATCACTAAAAAATTGTAAGTTGAAGACGACCTGTATACAAGAATTTCCTTCTCCAAGATGTTGTTAGAAACGCAGGGATAATTCTAACATTCTGGTAAAATGTATTATATAAGAAATGTAAGATAATATAGCACCGTGATGGCGAACCTATGGCATGCATGCCAGAGGTGGCACACAGAGCCCTCTCACTGGGCACGGGAGCCATCGCCCCAGCTGAGCTTCACTGTGCATGTGTGCATGTATTCCACCGGACAGCTGGTCTTTGGGTCTCCGCTGTGCATGCATGGGGGGGGCACATGCACAGGGATGCACAAACATGAGTGGGGATGTGCACACACATGCAGGATGCGCATGCATGCGCAGGGACATGCACATGTGCAGGGGATGCGTACACATTGCATTTTGGTGATGCTCACGCCCGCCCGTGCTTTGGGCACTTGGTGCTGAGAAGGTTAGCCATCACTGATATAGCCCATGTTATACATATCATATAACAATAAGGAGAAAACCAAGGGAAGGGAAGGGATGCTTAACTAGCTTCCCATCCTTGAACTGTGGAGACTTCACGAGTTTCTTGCAGGCACTAGAGATGACTTTTGAATATCTCTCTGTCTAAGCTTAATGGGATGAAGTGGATCACTCAGCTCCCTCTCAACCCCCCATCTCCCCTCCCCCTCTTCTCTTTCCAGGATCCTTCAGCCCACTCCTTTCTTAGAACTGACTGGTTTCACTTAATTTCCTTTGAGATCTATTTTGTGAGGTGGGACGTTAGAGGCAGACGGGGCAGCTGGGAAGAATTGGAGGAAAGATCAGATTTCAAAGTTGTTTTGGTCCAGAGCTGGAAAACTGCTTTCCCCTGATGAAAGAAATGTCCTTCTGGGTTCGGCTCCAAGTGGGGAAAAAGACACTGGAGACATGGAGGCTGCTTGGAAAGATGGTTTATTGGTGGACAGGACCACATGGCTTGAGTCCTGAACAGAAAAGGTGATCACATGCTTCAATGTTGGTGGAGAAGAAGAGAAGGGCTGAGGGAGGGGCTTGCTAAGCTTTTTATAACCTGTTCAGTCCCACCTCTCTGTTTTCTGTTCCTGTGTAAGAAATGTATTCTGATTGGTTGTCAGATTTCCATGGGGCCATGCAGGGGCAACTCTCTAGCCTGTGTTTTGAATCCAGGTTTGGTTGAGTTCTCAGATGCCATGTGGTGAGTTGGGGCCAATATTATCATGCTTTAACCCCATCCCCCTGCAGCTGAAGTGGAGAAGTCTTTATTATGTAAAGTGGACTAGCTTGGCCCTCTTAATGGCCCATTGACAAAGTGGGGATGGGCAGGAAGCTACAGGCAGCTATTCTGTCTTTTAAAACATGTTTCTTTCTTTTCACATCCAGAGAAATATTCTGCCTTTTCAATATTTCCTAGGATATTTCATTTTTCTGGGAAAGGGCTGGGTGATAACCTCTTACAATCCCCCCCTTTTAAAAAAAAAACATGTTCCTACACCCCCAAAGTGCCCAACAGATGAAAAGAGGACTTCGCTCTGCCCAACTGTTCCAAAACTCACCCACTACGACAACTCCCACTTGCCCCTCCACAGTCACCTCCCCCTTCTAGCCAGAGTGCTGCCCTGCCCTACCCAGAGAGACTTGTAGGTCTCAAGGGTTATAGAGTCCTTTGTTGGAACTTTCATGGCAGCTCGCAAGTATCCTGGTCCAGGCCCTCTTCCAAGCCTTCAAAGAGACGGACAGCTGGTTCCTCTCCGTCTGGACCCTCACAGCCTTCAGGGAGGGGGTGATCATCTGAATGGGAGCCCTGGAGTAATAGTAGAGAAAATGGTAGTGGGGGCCTGTGTGGAGTGTCTTGCTGCTCCTTTTTTTTATATCTCTGATATATATTTTTATAAGTGTCTGAAATTATGATGGATGTTCATATCGCTCTGTTAAATAAATAAAGTGGAGGTGAAAAAAAACCAATAAGGTGTTCTAAATGAATGAAGTCAGTTATTAATATATTTAATTGAATTCATTAAATTAATCCATTCAAATCTTTTGCAACCTTTCTAGAATCTAGTCTAATCTAATCTACATTAATCAATCAGAAAATAGCACAGCAATGTGGGCAGATGATCCTGGTAGAGCAAGTTACACAGTAATTTCCAAGCTTTCTTCCTCCTGAGAAGACTTATCGTCATTCTTCTCCCCGTTTTTTATGAGGCCCTTATAATATGTCTCGCTTTCAGAAAGGGCATTGAGCAAAAGGGGAGATTGTTAGATTGTTAAAACTTTGTGCATTTTTGTTTCCCTTAGCATTTAAAGAATTATTATTATTATTTTGTAGTACATGAGATCTGAATGGTTAATTGGTAGGTTGTGCGTGACTGTGGCATGGAATTCTTCATAGTACTTGTTTGAAGTTGGTGTGCAACTAAGGATCCTATCTTAGGAATGTTTGGTCATTGAAAAAGTTTCAGTTGAGAAAGTCAGTTTTCTGAATCACTATTGGCTCATAGGTCACCACATCCTGGTTATACAGGTTGTCTTTGACCTCCGAAACAGTAGCTGGATTTAAAATTAATAAATAGAAGACAAAAAATTTTAAACCAAAAACATGGCACAAAATGACCAATTAGAATTAATGATTAAAACAGGTTTTAAGGTTGAGAAACAAGTAAAATATTTAAGGGTTACTGTTATGGGATAAAACAGTTAGAAAATCATGAGATGTTTTATTGCTACAGTAATAAACTTTTATATGCTCCGTGTTGGAAAAATCCTATGATATCTACATTAGACAAATAGTTAATAAAGATGACAGAGCTGGCAATGATGGCCACGCCCTCATGAGAGAAAAATTGGTGAAAAAATTCATCTATAATTGGAAGCCCTTTGTGGACTTTTTGCAGGTGATGGAAAAAAAACCAAACTTTGACATTTGAATTTGATGATTGTCAATATTTACAAAACGGATCCCCCCCTTTCTTTTGAGAGGAAAATGTACATTTTATTTTAGTCTTAAACTAAGAGTTGGATGTCAGCATTTTTTGTATCCTTGAAGGAAGTCAGAAGTTATTCTTTTTGTATGTTTATGTTTTCCACTCTTTTCCTTTCCTTTTTTTACACTTCCATTCATATTCTTTCTTTTTTCTTCTTCTTTTTATTGTTTCTCTGGATTGTTAGTTTATGCTGCTTTTTTACGTGTGTGCTTTGCAAAATGTAATAACATTACTGGAAAATGAAAAGATAGCCGCAATCTATCTTCAAGACTTCAATTGAAATATATTCCTCCAATAAATTTACCATCATTCAACAGTGAGATAAATTTAGAAATTCCAGAAAGAGACATAGAGACCAATCAAGTAAGCATTCTACAGTTTAAGCTTAAGGAGAATTAGATGCTTACAATATTGCTAAGATGTTTATTGTATGCCACCCAGATTTGCTTCCAGTGAGAGGGGTGGCCATATAAATGTGATAGATGAGTGGATGGGAGGGAGGACAAGAGGAAGGAAGGGACAACATTCTAAGACAAAATAATAGTTTTGAAAATCACTGATATAACCCATTGATTTTAAAGCACTGTAATGACATCTATGCTTCCTATTTTCCCCTAAAATACACATTTAGTTTATTTTACCTCTTGATTTGCTAGGATATCAGTCCTATAAAAAACATTTGAATCATGCTTCAGGCCCATTAAAAATTGCCTCATGCATGGTGTTGCTCCATCCATCCAGTGCCTCAAGCACACATATCTTTCTTAATTTTATTTGAAGAAAATAGTGGTTAATTGGAAATCCTTTCCATACAGAATGATGTGCAATTAAGCTCCAAAGGAATGTGAGCTTAGTATTCACAACTGTGGGGTTTCTAAACCACTCTACCCAATGAACCATTCCAAATTGGCTACCCTGCATTTGAACAGCCAGAAATTTCTGGGGATCCAATAGTTATTTAAGATGTATAAAGAAGGCAGTCACAAAATATCGACTATTGTAACAAACCCCTGAGTTCTGATGAAACTCCACCTGAAAGGTGTTAAAGAAAACTCAAATAGGAAATTATTGATCTCTAAGTGAGAAAATAAAAATTGTTACTCAAGTATGGCTCAGTGCTAAAGGCCTGGAAATTAGTCCTTTGTGAAGGAAACTTAGCATGAATTCCACAAAGGTGTCTCACCAGTCTTTTAGAGTTTCTTCAGAATGTCAGATTGCAAATAAAGATGCCAACATTGTAATGTCCTTATGTACAAAACAATGGTATGTCCACAGTTTCAGGTATTGCATAATATTCAGATAGAACTTTATAGATCTACATTATCTGTCATTCCTAATATAGTCTTAAAATGAAATGTGCAATTTTGATATTGATAGATGGGAGTCATTAAACCTTACCCTTGGGGGAAAGGTGGACACTTTCAAAATGAATATTATTCCCAGATAATAACTTTTATTCTGAGAGGAATCTCAGTTCATATGCTTAGAAAATATCCTGTATACTACAGGATTCTTTGATTCCAAGAATATTGCAGAAAATGCAACTACCAATTAGCACAGAAGAATTTGGTTTTCCAAATCTGGAGCTATATAATCATACTTACATATTATCAAATATTAAATATTGGAAACCAAGAATTGGTATTAATTTTCCAATTTGGACCACTTTGGAATTTAAATGTATATCGCCTTTGATTGGATGGGCAGTACAAGAATCAAAATACACTAGAGCTCTAGTATGTCTGGAAACAATTGTGTCAGAAAGTTATGAAATGTAATGTCTATTAAAAGAAGATTTGACCCCTTTTCCCATGCTAGATTGACTTTATGGAAAAACTCAATTTTAAAAATTAGGAAATAGATGGTAATATGGAAAATGTTTTCATAAACAGTTTTTTTATTTTTATTCTCTTATATATACGTAGTTACAGGTATACATTCACATAGTTATTCTTATTTATCTTTATCACTTTTACATGTTTGTTTTTCCATATAAAAAGTTAAAATATACATCCTGGGTTGCTTTTCTTACTCTCCCATACACCTACTCTGTATTGTGACCACTCTATTTTTTCTTTTCTTTTCACCCTCCCTCCCTTCTCTATTTTCTTCCTTCTTCTTCTCCTCTTTGGTAATATGGAAAATGGTTTTTTTTAATTAAAAGTTTTTAATTTTTTTTTACAAATATATACCTCCCCCCCGAACCCAGCTCCCCCCCCAACCTCCCTCCCCCCAACCTCCCAAAGCAAATATAGGGTATACACATTAACAACCATATTCTAAAATAAACTAACAGACTTTAGCATCATCCCTCACTTGTATTTTAACTCCCCTTTTGTAAAGCTAACTTTAAACAAGTTGTATCATTCCTTGCTCATTCACTGGAAAATGAATGAGCAATATGGAAAATGTTGATGGAAGTGGGCATGTTGACTTTGGACCAACTAATACACAATGAGTATTTAATATGTTAATAAAATAATAGAATAAGTTTATTGTCACTTTGAATGTACACTAACCGGCATGCATTAAAATGAAATTTTGTTATATACTGTACAGCTCTCAAAAGGTAGTCCCCTCCAATATATACACTACATAAACATGACAAAATAAATAAATAAATACAAAATTATGCACATACCCACATGTGTTATATGACACAGAGAAACAGCACAGTCTAGTCATGGCGAGAAAAACAAGTCTTGCAAGTTTACCAGATGGATGGCATAGGGGACAGAGCTGTTACAGAATCGTGTAGTCCTGCTAGAAATACTTCGAAATCACACGATGACGTGTGGAGAGACCAGTTCAGATTGTTAGTTATCTGCACCCCCAGATACTTAATAGTGTTGACCACCTCTACAGCTGCATCCTTGATATGGAGTGGAGTATGATCATGCCGGCTCTTTTTAAAATCTACAATGATCTCCTTTGTTTTATTAACATTTAGAACCAGGTTAGTTTTATTGCACCAGTCCACCAGAGACTTCACCTCTTCCCCATAAAATATCTTCATTGTCATCCTGGATATGTCCCACCACTGCCGTGTCATCCTCATACTTTAAATAAGATTCATAGCAGATTTCAGATAATATAGTCTTCATTGTCATTGTACATCATGTATACATGAAATTGGATTTAGCCTCACTGGTTCAATCCGTGACAAAAAATACAAACAACATAAATAGTATAAAGAATAATCCCTATGCAAATAATTAGGAAAAAAATAGTCATACGTTTCTGTCTGTGTGTGGAGTGATTATGGTTGTGTTTAAGAATCTGACAGCCCAAGGATAGAAACTATTTTTAAATCCATTTGTTCATCTGGCTATGCTTCACTGTCTTCTGCCCGATGGTAGAAGTGTGAAGAGACTGCTAGATTTGGCCCAGCAATCATGGATCATCCAGGTGAACAGTAGCAGACGCAAGACACAGCCCTTACTCAAGGAGATGGAACTGGAAACTTTTTTTTCAACTCGCAGAAACTCATGTGGGCCCTATTAATTAGGATATACAGTATACAATTACATAAAGAAGTATTAAAACCCAATAGGCCCTGTTTTTTCACCAAATGCTGAGGAATGATTGTGTTGAATGCCAAACTAATCAACAAACAGCATTTGCACATCAGTATTCTCCTCCAGATGTGCCCAAGCTAAGATGAAGAATGCAGGAAAGTGCATCTTTTATAGAGCAGTTCTTCTGATAGGCAAACTATATTTGAGTCAAATGTAGAGGGGAGGCATGAAACCGTGTAGTCCTTTACCAATTTCTCAAAACTCTTAATCATAATGGAAGTGAGTGCAACTGGACAGTAATCGTTAGCAATAGCCCTTAGACTTATATACTGCTTTACAGTGTTTTACAGCCCTCTCTAAGTGGTTTACAGAGTCAGCATATTTCCCCCAACACTCTGGGTCCTCATTTTACCCACCTCAGAAGGATGGAAGGCTGAGTCAACCTTGAACTGGTGAGATTTGAACTGCCAAATTGCAGTCAGCAGAAGTAGCCATTAAGGCATCTGATGATAGTTTTGGGGGGGGGGGGCACCGGTACAATGATGCAGTCTTAAAACACGATGGCATGATACAATGAGAGATTGAAGATGTCTGTGAGAACAGTGGTCAGCGCACTCCTTAACTACTCACCCGGATATATTATCAAAACCAGCAGCTTTCTGAATAACAAGTTTCCGCAGAATCTTCCGAACACCAGTTGCATCAAACCTCAGAATCTGCTCATCAGGGAGTGGAACAGTTGTCCTTGCTGGATCATTGTTTGTGGCCTCAAGCTGTCCAAAACATATTTAGTTTGTTTAGAGTATCCGTGTCACCCTTACATGTCAGTAATAACCTGAATACCTTGCCACATAGGTCTCAAGTCCATAGGACTGTGATGGTGAACCTATGGCATGCATGCCAGAGGTGGCACTCAGAGCCCTCTTTCTGGGCACGTACGCCATTGCCAGCTGCTCTTCTACTTTTTGGCATGCACATGTGCACTGGCCAGCTGGTCTTCATGGGCGCTGGAGCACCAGAAAACAGCCAAAAAATGGCCTGAAAACTTCCCCCAAATGGCCTAAAAACAGCCCGAAAAACCATCATGTGTGCACCATCCAGCTGGTCTTATTAGTATCATAGACATTGGTTATTTGATGTTTGTTATTTATTATCTATAAATCAGTTTGATATGAAGGTGTTAAGAAATGAGTAGAATTAAGAACTGGAAGTTCCTATATTGCCTAGACAATGAGAAAATGTCTTCACTTCCATATCATGAGTATCAATGAGTATTAAACTACAATTTATATAATAAAATATTTAGAATTTATTAGAATGCAGAATTTACTTCTGTTCATTATGTCTGTATAGAAAATAATTGTCTAGGACAGCATTTTGTTGGAAATGTAATAAGGATAATGTTTCTTTAAAACACATGTTTTTCACAATGTCCTACACTTATTACGTTTTGGAGGAAAGTAGTTGATTACATAAATATGACTGTGTGACAAAAATTAAAATGTTCAGAGGGTAATATTCTCTCACATTACATATTTATTTCATGAAATTTGACAATTGGACAATGTAAATGGATTCTCCATGTCCTTAATACGGTGAAAAGATTGATAATCCAGCATTGAAAAGATAAAGACACGGCCCAATTTACCTATTAGATTAAAGCAGAGGTCGGCTGCTATGGATTCGCCTGGCTTTGGGAGAACCTGTAGCTAACATTATGGCCAGTTCGGAGAATCTCCACATCCCACCCCTGGGCCCTGGCTGGCCCTGCCCACCCCACCCCACTCTTCCCAGGAGTCTCCACGCAGCCCATTTTTGATGAAAGGTAAGTTCAGGGCCTATGCAGAGGCTCAGGGAGTGGGGAAAATGGGGTCTCCTGGAAGCTCCGCAGGGCCTCCGGAGCCTGAAGGAAGCAGTTTTTGCCTTCCCAGAAGCTCAAGGGAAGCTTTCGAAGCATGGACCCTAACCCAACTAGGCTATGCCCATGCCTACCCAGCAAATGAGCAGAAAACCTGTTGCTGAAATTTTTGAAGCCTACCCCTGGATTTAAGTCATGATTGCCACCTATGATAGACTGCCTATAGATTTTGGATAATTCAAAGGACATAAGGGATGCATTTATACAAAGGATAAATGAAAGTTAAAGATAAATGATAGTTATATAAATGTGTGTATGTATATGTACGTGTGTGTATATATTCATTTTTCTTTCACTTTAAAAAAAAACACTTTATGCATTGTTTCTTTTTTATGAGAATGTATGCATCTGCACTACAATTGTTCTTCTGTTTTATTAATTTTCTTTTTCTGTTATTACTTTAAAAGCAAGAAAAATAAAATATGCATTTCCTATGCAATATTCTAGGCATTCGAGACATGGCACTGTGGCTTTAGACTGCGTGCGTACAATCCTAACTTCGTTTAAGCATATCAGATTACATGAACCATCATTTGCTGGAATAGCCCTGGGGGTAGTGATTGCATTATAAAACAAGACAAAGGCCAGTTTTCTTGGATTCTCAACCACATTACTAGGCTGTTCAGCACTATTTGCTCTCCATAAAATACAGTCAGTGCTATCAACTGATGGAAAGATGATGGAGTCCTTCTGTAAGTGAATTATTTTGTTTTGAGTTTCCAATGCAGGTTAAAATGCATAACTATTTGTAACTCAGTATTATAATAAGCCTATGAAGCCAGAGATTTAGTCCCTGATTTTTCTGTCGAAAAAGATCTCAGGAGAACAGGAGTTGTGTTTCTCTGTAGTAGAGTAAACTAAACTTATTTTTATTATTGTGTTTTTCTGTGATACACTGTGCCATGCTGAGTGATGATAGTAGAAGTCAATGTACGGAAGACATTATATTAGGAACCGTTAGGATTAGGCAGACCAATAATCTGATTTTGTATAAATGAATGAACCAATCAACTTTTTAAAATTAAACTAGTAGGTTAACTGTGAATGCAGTAGGATGAATTCCCATAGTTAAAAATTTTTAGATAGAATGTTTGGGTCGCATCGCCAGAAATATTTCGCTTGGAATGGACACTTCTAAAGTGGCATCAGCTGAAATTTGTGTGTATCTCAGTGTAATGGAGTAAATGAAAGATTGTTGATTTAAGATATTTTGCCACATACCAATCAAAAGAATTTAACATATTAGTACTTGCATTCCTCCATTTATTTTATCTAGTTGTTATGTAGTGTTGCTATAAAGCAAATTTTCTAATGGAAATTCATGGCACAGATCTCTTTGATTATTTTTAGATCTTTTGTGGGGTTTTCCAGATCTCATAAATGCAAGTGAGATAGAACCTATGAAATAACAGAATAAAGGATGCAGAATTATTATAATTACACCATTCAAGTAGAAAGCGTTTGTTTTGCCCCACAATTAATTTCAAAAATAAGTTCATTAGATCATGAATCATATATACCCTAGTTGACCTTTGAAGCATTTGACCACATAAATGAGTCAGGATTTAGTATTTATGATCCAAAGGCATAAAAGAGGAAATCTTAGAATAGCATGGGAGTTGGAGAACAGGAAAAGTGACATATCAGGGCTGCCAATTTTTGCTTTATTCTTGTTGGGTTCTGTTACTTTTTAATTTAATTTTATATTATTATATTATTGGCTTGAACTATATATACTACTCAGTACTGCTTACATAAGATGAGCAGCCATATACATTAAATGTTACAGAAACATAATTAATTGGACTTAGATCAGAAGAGGCTTCGCCCACCTGCCTGGATGCTTCTGTGCATGCATGAGCAGTAGTAAAAAAAATGGAAACCCACCACTGACTTAGGTTATTTTAAACTTTGTGCACATTATTGAAAACAATTTGGAATTCCTCGGGATAATTATAATATTATAAATTCAACTGCATAAAATATAGTTTAAAAATCCTCTGTGTTGCAGTATATTGGAAAACACATGGAATATATATTTACAATGACGATGATAATGATCTATCACTATTGTTGTATATACACTGAGAGCTTATGCACTGAAGACAAATTCCTTCTGTGTCTAATCACACTTGGCCAATAAAGAATTCTAATTCTAATCCTAATCCTAATTCTAATTTTAATATAAGTCTGTGATTCCATCCTTGCCTTTATATTGAATATTTTTGGGAAATCCATCATCAACAATATTTTAATCCATCATTAACACGATCTTCCATTTCTAACCATACTCAAGACTTTTCATAAAAATCATACTGGATTATTAATGGAAGTAGCTAGATTTTTTTTGTTGATGTGACTGGTGGAATGTTCTTACATTAATATTAACCCCAGTCCTTGTCAAAACATAGTCACACTCATGCAGTTTTCTTGGCAACAACTTCAGAAGTGGTTTGCCATTCCCTGTTTCCTAGAGCTGAGAAAGCGTGACTGGCTCAAAGTTCTCCAGCTGGCTTTGTGCCTAGAGTGGGACTTAGAGCTCATCACCTCCTAGTTTGTAGTCCTGTGCCTTAACCACACCAAAAAAAAATCTGTTTCCCCCTTCCCCCAAAGAGGATGCCCAGTAGACATGGTGATTAGCTGCTGTGTCACATTTTCTAATATGGGAAAATGGGAGGGGGCCTGAAGGCCCAAATGTAAAAGATGGTTTCCAGGTCTGACATGCTGGGGATGAGAACAGAAAATTGGGGGAGGAGCCAAAAGGATTGAAATGTTCCAAACCGTGACCAAATGGACTCCATGTTGCAATGTTTGTCAATCTATTGTCCATACTCTAAAATATTCAAAAGCTGTTAGATGCAACTGAAGTAGATATTAGTAGAGAATAAGAAGATATATTTAGGATAAAAATAAATTATTATCTGTTTTTGCTTATTTCTAGTACTACTTCTTTTAGTACTATTCTTGAGTGTGCCCAGTTCAGAAAATCATGTTACCAAGGTGGAAGAGTGTTTCCAAGAACCTGAATATGAAAACTGGCTGGCTACTGCAAAGCATGGTCTAAGAAGGACCTTGAAACCTAAGACAATTGTGATTGTTGGAGCAGGAATTAGTGGATTGACTGCCGCCAAATTACTCAGAGATGCTGGACATCAGGTAACTACCCAATTGCCTTTTTACTCAGCTGACAAAAAGACAAATTGGATGTGTTTGGGATGGTTTCGGAACACAAGCAGTCATTGGGATGGGCAAGTAGAGGTAGTCCTTGGTTTGTTTAGTAGCCTTTTGAAGTCACAATGCTACTGAAAGAAGTGAGTTATAACCAGTCCTCATACTTACGACTGTCGCAGCTTCCCCATGGTCACATGATCAAAATTTGGATGTGTGGCATGTATTTATGATGGTTCTGTGAATCACCATTTGTGACCTTCCCAGCTGGCTTCTGATAAGCAAAGTCAATGAGGGAAGCTGGGTTTGCTTAACAATCATGTGATTTGCTTAATAACCATGGCAAAAAGTGGTAAAATTGCGCACACCTCACTTAGCAACTGCCTTGCTCAGCAATGGAAATTCTGGTCCCAATCGCAGTTGTAAGTTGAGGACTATGCCTATAATATTTGATGCATAGCACGTAGCCCTTAGTTACGGCACTTATATACCACTTCACAGTGCTTTACAGCCCTCTCTAAGCAGTTTACAGAGTCAGACCCAACAATCTGGGTCCTCATTTTACCCACCTCAGAAAGATGGAAAGCCGAGTCAACCTTGAGCCTGGTGAGACATGAACTGACAGCCACTGATCAGCAGAAGTAGCCTGCAGCCTGAATAATATAAAGACTAAAAATTAATTATTATTTGTGAATATTTACTTCAATTATTTGATTTTTTTTATTTAATTCATGGTCTCCTAAAGGAGCCAGAATAGTGTAGACATTAAGATCACAGGCTAGAAACTGGGAGACTGTGAGTTCTAGTTCTGCCTTAGGTTCAAAGCCAATTGGATGACCCTGGGCCAGCCACTCTTTCTCAGACCCTGGAAGGAGGCAACGGCAAATCACTTCTGAAAATACTTTGCCAATAAAACTGTAGGGACTTGTCCAAGTAAGCTTTGAGAGAGGGAGGAGGGGGAATTAAAGGACCAAACTTTATAATAATTGCTGTAATATATTAATAGCCAACAGAGAATATAACTCCAGCCAATAAAGATTTGCAAAGATAAATCAAAGTTCATGTGAAATCAAAGGGAGATTTGCAAGGGGAGGCACACACAGGTACAGATCACCAAACACTTAATGAGAAGAGAAAGAAATTAGAACAATCCATTCCTCTTTTCTCCTAGGTTGTGATCTTGGAAGCCAGTAACCGGGTGGGAGGACGTGTAAAGACTCACCGAGAAGATGACTGGTATGTGGATTTGGGGCCGATGCGATTGCCCAAAGCTCAGAGGTAAGGTTGATTGAAAGGTCTTTCTCCATCCATCATCTGATGTGAGAGGCAAATTCATTCACATTTAATAAATTGTTGCCTTCCTGAAATGCTAGATATATTGTTAGAAAATTTAGAATTGTTAAATTGCTTACTGGAACAGGACAACAGTTGTGTTGATAAGACGTAGCTCTGTAAACTATCCAGAAAGCTTGCATCTTGCAACATCATTTTTGGGTGGCCCATCAGAGGTGGTATTCAGCCGGTTGAGACCTGTTTAGGCAAACCAGTAGCTCCCACAATCAGTTGGCCCCACCCACCCACCCCCACCCGCCCCCACCCTATCTTGTCCTTTATTTCCTGATTTCTAGCTCATCCCAATCACGCGGCACAGTCCCCCCCCCCCACACACTGTTCTACTTACCATTGCTGACTCGGAAGGTAAGCAGCTGAGCTTCTAAATCAGGGGTGGGTTTCTCGCCCCGTTCCAACTGGTTCGGTTGGAATGAGGCCGGCGGCGTCCTCGTGCACGCGTGCGGCGTCCTTGCGCATGCGTGCGGCGTGCGTGTGCACGCACGCGGCGTGTGCACGCACGCGGCATGCGCATGCGTACTAGCATCTGCGCAATGCTCCAGCAGCTGGAGGATCGCGCAGGCGCTGTATGCGTTCTGCGCATGCGTGGAAGTGCAGAATTCGTAAAAACCGGGTAAGGAGCGGGCGTGGGTATGCGGGCGCGCGCGGGCGCGGGGGGGGGGAGGGCTTCGCCGTTCCCGGAAGTTACTTACTTCCGGGTTCGGCGACCAACCGGATCGCAGGGACCGGTGCGAACCGGTTGAAACCCACCCCTGTTCTAAATGCTCCATTTTCACTGCTGTGCAAAAGTGATTTAGGCTCACCGAACCAGTTGTTAAATTGGAAGCATCCCACCACTGTGGCGCATACAAAAGTAAAACTCATTTAATGACATCTAATAACAATAGCTATAATAAATCTCTATAGAGCGGCAACGATGGCCAATTTCCTGGGCCTCATCAATGCCCTAAACCTGGGGAAATGGACACATTTAAAGAGTTTTCAAAAATGCCAGCTGTGTCAAGGCCAGCTAGATTTTGGATGGTGGTGGAGAGTTCCAGAGAGGAGTAGTAGAGTTGTGTAATTTTGGAAATGGTACTATTATTATTTCAAACTTTTGTATTAAATTAAGGATAGATACTCCCTTGAAACTATTTGACTCTCCTATAAAGACTCTGCTTCTGTCATGGAAGGTGGGAAACTTTTAAAAAAATATAATTTTAGAGTGGGGGTTATACCAATTAACGGAGGATCTTGCCTTGCTGCCAAAGCAAGTAGTCATTAGGATTAATGGTGGGATGGTGGGATTCAGCCGGTTTGCACCACTTTGGGAGAACCGGTTGTTAACATTCTGAGCAGTTTGATGAACTGGTTGTTGGAAGAAATCATTAGGGCAGAGAACCGGTTGTTAAATTATTTGAATCCCACCACTGATTACAAGCTATTACCTGGATCATGGCCAATCTGTTTGTAAGGTGCAATTTCAGGAGAACAATGGTAGGGACAGACAATTATCCTTGGTGGTCATTGAGAACCAGATAAAGCTAGAACAGAACAATCCTTAATCTGACAAATTTGTGTTTTACTCTTGCTGTGATAAAGAAATAAGTTTGCAAATAAATCTGGGTTTCTTTCCCCTCACAGAATTGTACGTGAATACATTAAAAAGTTCAAACTTCATTTAAACTCCTTCAATCAGACTGATGGGAATGGCTGGTATTTAATTCGAAATGTCAAGGAAAAAATGTCACTCTACAATCCTGAAAACTTTGGATACCAACTTAACCCCAATGAGGAGGGAAAGTCTGCAATCCAGCTGTTTGAGGAGACGTTGAACAAGGTAGTTTTAAGGAGTAGGCGGGATGTACAAATCTAATGTACTTGTATACTTATGGTTTGTATTGTGAGAGTGGTAGAATAATATTAGGGATGGGAAAGGGTGGGGAAGGCTGCTATAATGCTTACTGAAATAATGTGCATAATGCATTTTATGTCACATACAAAATATTATATTAAATGACATGAAATATTTTAAAAGTACACATTAAATAACAGAGTCACACAATTCAGTCTAGTTTTAATAATTTTAATAATCTTAAGGATTTTAATAGTTTTATCTTATGGTTATCTATCTATCTATCTATATCTATCTATCTATCTATCTATCTATCTATCTATCTATCTATCTATCATCTATCTCTATTTATCTATCTATCTATCATCTATGCCTGTCTGTCTGTCTGTCCATCCATCCGTCCATCCATCCATCCATCTATCCCTATTTATCTATCTACCTATCATCTATGTCTGTCTGTCCGTCCGTCTGTCCATCCATCCATCCATCCATCCATCCATCTATAAATCCATCCATCCATCTATCTATCTATCTCTATTTATCTATCTACCTATCATCTATGTCCGTCCATCCATCCATCCATCCATCCATCCATCCATCCATCCATCCATCCATCCATCCATCCATCCATCCATCTATCTATCTATCTATCTATCTATCTATCTATCTATCTATCTATCTATCTATCTATCTATCTCTATTTATCTATCTACCTACCAGATATTAATTTTTCGGTTTTCAAAGGAATCAGATGAAAACAGAGGCTGCATGAAAGTGATCATCCCTGTTCAGATGTGTTTTCCCAAAAGAGAGCAGGTCTTCTTAATGAGCAAAAGAAAACATTCAAAGAGTGACACACATTACCCAAAACAAAACAGATTTTTTTTTTGCTTCATTTATATGAGGAGACCAACTTAGTTCAAGGTAAATGCAAATGGAAGGAAGCTGCAACTAACTATATGTATTCTCTTGCTCAGGTCACAGACAACTGTACCCTTCTGAAGGAAAAATACGATTCATTTTCCACAAAGGTAAAACTGATGTTGTTATTCATTCTTTTCACAAAATGAAATGCTTCACTATCTTTTTCAGTTGATTATGTTTTAGGGGTCTGAGTATGGAATTAAAGAAGAGTTAATCACATTAATAACTTTCTATGGCTTTTCAACACTAATAATAAGGGAAAAGGTCACATTCAACTGACAATACAGTTTTGAACCAGTCTAATGAATGAACTGCAACTCGCTAAGGTCCATGCTTTTTCAAGTTCGCAGTGTAGTTTGCCAATTAAAAAAAAAACCTATCAGAGAAAACTTGCAGAAAATTGGATGTATTACTTGGAATGAATCAAAGTACAAAATATATTGAAGAACATTAATTGCCAAGCCTAGCCATGCTTGTCAAAATTTTAAAGAAAAGAAAAGTATGTTTGGAAAAATGTATATCAAACGGAAATACATGGTTAGAACTGCTCAAAATGGTAGGGAATTGCCTGGTTGAATTTATCAGCGGAGGAAAAAAAACCCCAAAAGAAATGAAAACATCTGCAGCTGACAGAATTGTACAAAGAGGTTACTAAAAATAAAAATTGACACTTGTGTTTATCCTTTACTCATTGTGCATCATCCTATATTAATGTCAAGGCCGAAGGATCAGGACAATCCATTAAAATGCAGCATAGAATATTTATTCAAGCCTACACCAAAGAATCCAGCTAAAGTCCAGCATTACATTGGAGCTAGATAAGGGTCAATGGGGTTCAGAAGGAGATGGACTTGGACCATCTGTGAGATCGTAATGACTCTAAGCTGATGATGCACATAACTCCACCCACTCACCCCACCCCATTCTACCTGTTCTTATCCTACAATTAACAATATAACTGGTTTTGTTGAAGGTGAATGTAATTCCTTTTCCCCTGCTGTTGTTGGTGTGTGTGTGGAGGATTGGCAATATAACTTCTTATTGTTTTGAGGAGGAAAGGGGCACAAGCCTTGGGGACTGCCCTTGTGATCCACACTTTTCAGGGTTTGCCACATGCCACTTACCTTCAGATCAGAGGTGGTATTCTATCGGTTCGGACCTGTTTGACTGAACCTGTAGTGGAAATCGCAGGTGGCCCCACCCACCCACATCTGGCTCTATGGCATCCCATTTAGGCCATTTTTTCACCAAAAGCGCATGCACGGAAAGTGGCATGCGCACACTCACATTTGCGAACTGGTAGGGAAGGTAAGGATATACCACCCCTGCTTCAAGTGGTGTTTTTGTTCTGTTGGCATACCCACAGCCAACCTGAGGCTTATTTGGGTCGCATTACAGCTTCATTCATAAAGTGGCTTCAAAGAATGCTCTTCCACAGCCTTTGCAACCTACAAAATCCATGAGAAATCCCGCCCTCACCTGATTTTCAGAGGCTCCAAATGACATACAAGAGCATAGTCCTCTTGCATGACCTCCAAGGCCCCCCCAAAATCGCATGAGAACGGAGCATGCTTTCGAGAATTGTTGTTGGATGTGGGTGAACATTGGCATGTCACCCAAAACATCATGGTGTTTCACCTTTGACACATGTGTCATAAGTTTGCTATCACTGTGGTAGCCTATGGATATATTGCTATACTGTTTCCCTCATTCACCTACCACTTTTCCAGAAAGTTTAGTTGACCTTCTAAGGTTGTCTGCCTTTGCATTAGATCAGTGGGTCTCAACCTTCCTAATGCCGCGACCCTTTAATACAGTTCTTCATGTTGTGGTGACCCCCAACCATAAAATTATTTTATGTTTTCTGTATTTTTTCGAAAATATGTGTTTTCTGATGGTCTTAGGCGACTCTTGTGAAAGGGTCGTTCGACCCCCAAAGGGGTCCTTACCCACAGGTTGAGAACCACTGCATTAGATCCATGCAATCAAAGCAGAATTCTATTGTATATTCATGCGTGATAAAATTCAGTATTTTCCCCCATCAAATATTTTTTTTTCATATTAGGAATATCTCATTAAGGAAGGAAATTTGAGTATAGGAGCTGTTGAGATGATTGGTGATTTCCTGAATGAAGAAGCTGGGTTTTATACCTCATTCCTCCTTTCTGCTATGGATTATTTCATTTTTTCAAATACCAGGTAAACAAGATGGTGGTGGGAAACCAAAGGCTACTTTTAAAAACAGTTAATTTCCCTTCATTTAGTGCACTTCTGGCTATTTGTTTTGATTGTTAAATTTTGTTTCTAATTTTTAAAAAGAATATAAATTATATTTGCTACCTTCTTGGCAATTATGACAGTTAAAATAGTACCGAACTGAAACAGAAACTAGTAGATCTCAAATAGATGGGCTAAAATAACTGGCCTTGGACTGCATTAACTGTCAAGGTTCTGTTGTGGCCTGCCAGTGGAGCTGGCAGCAGATTCGGACAGTGAGGAGGAAGTTGGGGAGGAACATGAGCCAGTCCTGGAGTCTGGGGAAGGCTGTGATGAGGGCTCTGTGTCGGAGGCAGAGATGGGGCCAGAGCCATATGCCAGTTGTCAGCTGCCTTCAGAGTTGGACATCAGTGGGGCAGAAGAACAGCTGGAGCCTTTTCCCAGTGTACACTGTGCAGAGTTGCCAGACGAAGGGAACAGCTAAAGAACAAGGGTCGATTCGGAAATAAAGCCATAGATGGACGGTAAATGGCCCCTCCCATAGGGAATAAAGAGGAGTGAAAGGGGAGTGGAGTTTGCAGAAGACAATTAGTTCGCTTAATTAGTTTGTGACTCTCTGAGACTCCTTGCCAGGTTCTACAGATATCAGCCTGTCAGCTCTCCAAGCCAGATAAGGTCTGTGACTGTAAATCCTCCCCTGAAAGACTTTGCTGGATGTGAATGAGCAGAATTCACAGTCAATTAATAAAAGGGATTTTTGTCGGGACAAGGAGTTTGCTTCATGCTCTTGGGAAGCCTGGGTCAGAACAGGTTCTGACTGATGAACCCAAGCAAATCAGTACTCTGAAACTCCATCTTCTTCAAAGCACTAATGTACTCAATGAGTTATAGTACTCATCAATTGGGCATAGATGAGCTTAAAAAACAACTCTGGCTATTTCCCGCTCTTTTGCATAGTTAAAAGTTAAGCATCCCCCTCCTAGGTCACAGGTCCTGTTGTCCAATTGGGTGCTGTGACATCTCCTTGGCAATGGTGTTCAGTCTCTAGTCAGTGGCGGTTGGGATGACCTTAGTTCCCAGGAGATAGCAAGTTGTTTTGGCAGGTGTGTATTCTGAGCTTCTCCCATCCCCCGTCCCCTGAGCTGTCTGGCAACATCAGAAACAGAAAGATGGCTGCGACAGGTGTGACCCATTTCAGAGTTGACATTAATTGCATTGTCTTCAGAAACAATGAACATTTTTGGGGGTAACCTAGAAATAACTGATAAACTGTACATGTATTTGGTTTTTTCCCTTCTCTCAAATTCAGTTTTGATGAAATTACTGGTGGCTTTGATCAACTTCCTCAAAGTTTCTTCCAGGAAATGGTTAGAATTGTCCATTTCAATTGCACTGTGGAGAAGATACTTCGCACCAGAAACAAAGTGAGAGTCTTCTACAAATGGTTGTCCAGGTCTACGTCTCTAGTTGCTGACTATGTCCTCATCACAGCTACAGCAAGAGCCGTGCGACTGATCAAGTTTGTGCCACCTCTTTCCATTCCCAAGACCCGGGCATTGCGGTCTTTGGCTTATGCAAGTTCTACTAAAATTGCCTTGGTTTGCACTGAGAAGTTTTGGGAGAAGGAGGGGATCCACGGAGGGAGATCAGTCACAGATCTCCCAGCACGAATGATTTATTATCCAAATCATGACTTCCCCCATGGACTAGGTGTCCTTCTGGCATCTTATACTTGGTATACTGACTCTGATTTCTATACGGCACTCAGTGATGAAAAGTGTGTTGATGTAGTGATGGATGACCTTGCGGAAATCCATCAAGTATCTAAAGAGTATCTCAAATCAGTCTGTGGCAAATACGTGGTACAAAAATGGAACCTTGATCTATATTCAATGGGAGCATTCAGCACCTACACCCCATACCAGATAACCCATTATACTCAGATACTGGCCCAGAAGGAAGGGAGGATCTACTTTGCTGGTGAATACACAGCTCATCCACATGGTTGGATTGACACTTCCATGAAATCTGCCATAAGGGAAGCAATTAGGATCCACAATGCATAAAAGAAAAATTTATTGCGGAAGAATTTACTTGTTTATTGAAGAATAATTTACTTACAGAAGAAACATTTGGCTGTGATTCTAAATTAGAGTTTGGGATCAGCTCATGGTGTTGTTAGCTCACAATGACAAACTATCAAAAGCTGCCTGCCAACAGACAATGCAAATAAAAACAGCTAGTTATAAGAGAAACTTGAGAAAATACGTCAGGACTTGGAAGCATGACTCGGAAGAGTTATGATCATCACCTGCAGGAACTTTCCCATTAAAAATGTTCCAGCAAAACGTGCATTAGTATTGCACAAGGACCTTATTTTTTGTTTAATCTGCAATTCCATATTAAATAGCAATAGCAATAACACTTATACTTATATATCGCTTTACTGCCCTCTCTAAGCAGTTTACAAAGTCAGGATGTTGCCCCCAACCATCTGGGTCCTCATTTTACCCACCTCAGAAGGATGGAAGGCTGAGTCAACCTTGAGCCTGGTGGGATTCGAACTGCCAAATTGCTGTCAGCTGTCAGCCTGCAGCACTGCACTCTAATCACCGCAAAGTCCAGATTGACTTTTTATCAATGATGTGCACATTCTTGGGTTATAATTAAATGTTTTTGTTGTTGTTTCTAATCCATAATGCTTTCTAATTTCTAAATGAAATATTTTAAACCTCAATAGTATTGTTTATACTGTTTCTTTATTTTTCTGTTTATGGTCTTGCTATATAAAGACAGATCCACTGCAGAGGTGGGTTGCTCCCGGTTCGGCCTGGTTTGGTCGAACTGGTAGTGGTATTTTTGCCTGGGTCGCAGAACCGGCAGCGATCCAGGCTTGCCACGCCCCCGAACCAGTTCCCTCACCACCGTTGATGCCACCGCCATGTTGTTTTCTAGTGACCGCTCATACGCAGTTCAATGTAAATTGTTCTGCGCATGCACAAATAACAATTTACATTGAACTGTGCACACACATGTGGGCAAAGCGCGCGAAAAGCGAACCAGTAGTAAAACCAGCAGCAACCCATCACTGATCCACTGCCTCAGCAGACTAGCCAAAGCAAGGCATTTTTGCAGAATGTGATTTGAACACATCAGCCAATGCTATCTGGCATCCATAATTACACAATATTATAGATTTTATATAAACTATCTCAACATACTTCTATTCATTCTAATATTATCGACGTTAACTACAAATTAGGGGATGACACATTGCTGAGGACACTTTCCGTGGTCATGAGGCCAGCATGACTATACACCAAGGTGCATGGAATGCTGTTACATTCCCACCGAAGTGGTACCTATTTATCTACTCACATTTTCATACTTTCAAACTTCTTTCAAGGTGGGCAGAAGCTGGGGCAAAGTACGGGCACTCACCCATTGTGCAGCACTTGAGCCTCGAATTCAGGCTGTGAGCTTTCCAGCTGACAGTGTCTCTGACCACTGAGCCACAATGCCACCTTTATGGGAAGGGATAGACTACCCCAAAACATTACTTTAACACACTACCATCTTGGTAGAGGCCACAATATTGCTGCAAAGAACTACAATGCTATCAGCTGTTTGCTCTTCCTAACACACATGAAGCAGCAGGTGAAGCTAGGCAAAATCATATCAGATACATGTTCAATTAGCACAGAAGCCCCTCAGGGCTGTGTGCTCTCTCCACTTTTCTCTATATACCAATGATTGAACCTCAAACAATCCATCTGTTAAACTACTGAAGTTTGCAGATGATACAACAGTGATTGGTCTCATTCGAGACAACGATGAAACCGCATACAAACGAGAGGTTGAACAACTAGCCTCGTGGTGCAACTGAACAATCTGGAACTGAACACCCTCAAAACCATATAAATAGTGGTAGACTTTAGGAGACTACAATACTAGACAACACAGTATCAACAGTAGAGACCTTCAAATTTCTAAGTTCTATCTTATCTCAAGACCTAAAATGGACACCTACCATCAAAAGCGTCACCAAAAAAGCACAACAAAGAATGTTCTCTTCCAAATAACCAGATTGATTGCCTCTGATGTGGCCCTTGTTAGGTGGGCTAGATATGCAACTTAAATTTCTTAATGTGCTTTCTCAGTTCTAGTAGCACATCACGGTTCCTCAAACTGTATATCAAGGGATTTAGCATGGGAGTCACAATGTCACAGAACAAAGAAGCCACCTTATCCTGTTCTGGTGTTCGGTAAGACCGGGGTCTCATATATTTAAAACTTGCTGCCCCATAGAAGAGCCCCACCACACAGAGGTGGGAAAGACATGTATGAAATGCTTTTTGCCTTCCTTCCACTGATTGCATTCCCAGGACTGTCAAAAGGATAGAGATGTAGGAAGCAAGGATGATGGAGAAGGGACCCAAGAGTAATATACTGCCAGTTAGGAACAACCAATTTTCATAGGTGGATGTTTCAGAACAAGATAATTTCAGCAGAGCTTGGACTGTGCAGAAGAACTGATTCACTCTATTAGACTTACAGAAAGGCAGCTGGAATACACAAAAAATGTGCACGATTGAATGAAGAATCGCCCCAAACCAGACTCCACCCGACATGGCCACACATACCCTCCTGCTCATGAGAACTGGATAGTGTAAAGGTTTGCAGATGGCCACGTACCTGTCATAAGACATGACGGTCAGTAGGAGGCACTCTGCTCCTCCCATCATGAGGGTGGAAAAAATCTGAATCCCACATCCAGCCAATGAAATTGTATTGTCTTTTTTCCAAAAATCCATGGACATTTTGGGGACAATGCTAGAAGTCTGGCAGATGTCTATAAAGGAGAGCTGGCTGAGGAAAAAGTACATAGGGACTCTGGAATATGAACCTACGACAATTACAAAAAAGAAAAGACAATTTCCCAATAAGGCAACAAAAAAAGTCAATAGGATCGCCCCAAAGAAAACTGTATGTATCACTGTGTGATTCAGAAGTCCAAGAAGAATGAATTCGGTCCACAAAGTTCTGTTCATTATTTACATTATGAGTTCTCCTGAAAACATAACAGAAAATATTGGAATTAAAGCTAGAAAATCATGGGAGGTTGAGATGAAAACTGAACCAAAGCTGGTAATAGTTGGATAAGAATCACTTATACAGACGTCTGTAGAAATTCTCAGTCATTTAGGTCATGACTGAGAATCTCTACAGACTTTTAGCTATACAATTTGGGAGGAACACCCTTTGAATAGTATGGGAGTAGGAATGGATTTCCAGAGGAAAAAATTGCAGTCTACAGGAACTAGGAGCACCACTCAGGTGACCCTAAGGACACAGATAAACCTCCAAGTGCCTCAAGGACCTTCTAGAATGATGCAAATGACCAGGTATCTGCAAGGAGTATAAATCCTTCCATTCCTCACCATCCACTCAGAGCGGAAGAAGCTTCTTGGATGAGGAGCGAAACTTCTTCAAAAGAAAAAAAACAAGAAAGTCCAGTTGCCTCCTGAAAAAGCACCTTTGGGACACACACACACACACACACACACACACACACACACACACACACAAGCACACATACAGACACACATACCTGTTGTCAGGAAATCCTTGAATCCTTTGGTGAGCTATCTTCCATTACCAAACAGTTGTTTTTTTTAATTAAAAAAAAGCAAGTTCTTCAGTATTAGGAATAATATCCTGGCTTGAAATTCTACCCATTTCTTTAGAGAAAATTGGGGACCTGAACAGATGTCCTTTCATTATTACAGTTGCAGTCTCTGGGTGAAAAAATGTAAGTCTGGAAATGCATTTGATTCCCACCCCACAAGGACTCCAGTTATTATTTTAAGCATCAAGATTGTGTCTCACACCCATACTTGCTTTCTTACCTATGCATTCAATCATCTACCTTTGTATTATGATCTTTGCCCTGAAGAAATTGGGGCTAAAGTGATGTCTGATGATTTTTAGAAATTCAAATATTCTTCACAACAACCCAATATCAACCCCAAAGCCATTATTACCTGCTAGATAGTATATATTACTTTCATTCATAATTTTCAGGCTTTCTCCTCCCGCTTCATTTTTAGCGGTATTCCTACATACTTTCCACTGTCCAGTAACTTCTGTTATGTTGAACAAGCGATGGTAAGTAATTCTTTTGTTTTGAAAGAATGGCTGATTAATTATTGCATCAGGCAGGCAGCTGAAAATCTCACACCTCCAGAATTTAAAAAATAAAAATCTTCACTCACTATTCCCAAGGCTTTAATTTGGGACTCACTAAAGTGAGTAATTCCCCTTGAGAAGCAGAGTGACAATGAAATACTTGTAGTCCTTGACGTACGGCGTGTATGGGTTCTGGGAAGTTGGGGGAGGGAAGGCTGGGGGGAGGTTGGGGGGGAGGGTGGGAGGGAGGGATCTATATTAGGTTTGACGAGGAGTGTTAGATTTTAAAGTAATATGATTACACATGTATACTGTCTTCTCTTATTTTTTCTTTAAAACTAAGATATGTTAAGTATATTGATATGGAAGCATAAATACCATCAACATAGAATGGAGTTTGCTCAGAAGCTGAAATACACCAAGTGAATGAGAGGAAGAGTGGGAAAGGAGAGAAGAAAGATAGGAAGAGAGGGATAGGAGAGAGCGTAAGGGGGGAAGATGAGGATAAGGAGGAGTGGAATGAAGAGAGTGGAGAAGGAGAAAGGAAGAGGAAGTAGAGTAGAAAAGGATGATGGAGGGAAGAAAGGAGGTAGGAGAGAGGCAGAAGAAAGAGGTGTATGGAGAGCAGAAGAGCTAATAATGGGTTTTAATCTTTCTGGGCGTTGATGCAAGAGGAACTGATGTAATTACTACTTAATACAATAGGATATTGGCTATGTAATAGTATACATGTGATTATATGTTATGAAAATGGAAAATAAAAAAGTATATTGTAAACAATTGAGCCCAAAATTACCATTGCTAAGAAAGGCAGTTGTAAAGCGAGTTTTGCCCCATGTTATGACCTTTTTGCCACATATATTAAAGCAAATTACTGTAGTTATTAAGTGAATCATGCAGTCATTAAGTGAATCTGGCCTCCCCCATTTACTTTGGTTGTCAGAAGCCGGCTGGGAGGGAGGGGAGGTAACAAATGGTGATCACGTGACCTTGGGACAGTACACCCAAAATAAAAGCAACAAGCACCGAAATTTTGATCATGGGACCATAGAAATGCTGCAACAATGATAAGTGTGGAAACTGGTCATAAGTCACTTTTTTCCAGTGACATAACTTTGAAGAGTCAGTAATTGAATGGCTCTAAGTAAAAGTCTAAGTGTATAGCAAACCATCATTTTTGGTGATTAGACTGGACAAGATCGTGTCTAATATGCCAGCTATTCTGACACCAATCTGCTGCACCAACAAGTTCATTTAAAAGAGGTTGATGGATTACTGATAACTGATTTAGATGAAGGGAACATAAACAATAATCAGTAAAATAATTTGGGAATCATAGAACTGTAGACGGAACTGCATTTGTTTTATCCCATGGTTAATTTATTAATTAAAATCATATGCCACCCATCTCTCAGTTGGAAGTGACTGAATGGCTTACAAGATCATGAAACATAGAGATATAAAGACAATTATAAGTATAAAAACACATTAAAATCACCAAATGTTAAATACAGACCAAGAGACTGCTGGTTTGGAGTACAGCAATGGTGGCACCTTCTCTGACATTGCACCAACTCACCTAAAGCTCCACCCTCCGGCCTAGAGCTTCTCCATCAGGGCCTCATACCAACTGGCAAATCCAGGGTTTAAGGCTGCCCAGAATGGTGAGGGCAGATCTCACTTTGGTTGCAAGATGTTCCAAAGGGTGGGGGGCCATGGCAGAAAAGGCTCTTCTCATGGACTCTACCCACTGAAATTCTTTGGCTGATGGAGTTCACGGTAGGCCTCTTCTGCCCAAGGGTGGGTTCTGGCTTCTGTTACTGCCGGTTCACTCAGGGATGTGCATCAGGCGCTCGCTATGAGCTATACCCACATGTGCAGTAGTAAAAACAAGATGGCAGTGCCTATGGCACCACTGATAAAACCAGTTCAGGGATGTGTCAGGCCGTTATTACCTACTCAGACAAACCGGTCCGAACCAGTAGGAACCCACTTCTGCTTCTGCCAGAATGAGTGCGGTAGGCCAATCCCATTGGGATGAGATAGTTCCTCAGTTAACCTGGACCCATGCCATGATCCATTCTAACAAAGCTATTTTGACTCAGTAATTATAATTTGGGGAGGTGTCATTTTTAAAGATTCAAACACAGCTCCTAGCTTCTATTTTTCTTTCTTTCTTAACTTTCTAGATAGTCTCTTTAAGGAAATCAGCCCGTGTAACTATCTTCTTTAAAATGAATCGATCTGCTCTATAGCAATTAGGAGGCTATAATATTTATTTTCACACAATGGAACATTTTACTTTTAAAATTTTGGGGTGCCTTTGAATATTGATTCTTGGTGATTGCCTGGAAAAGTCACAGAGGTTTCCTTGGCAATATTTTTAGTGGTTTGCTCTTGACTCCTTCCTCCTAGGGCTGAGAGAGAAGGACTGGCCCAATGTCACCCAGCTGGCTTCATGCCCAAAATGGAACTAGAACTCACACAGCCTTCCTGTGAACATGAGCATACGAGTGAATATTATAGAAATATGCTAGAATGTCTGTCTGGAAAAAAAAAATTATGTGTAGCCCAGTATAAAAGGTAAAGGTTCCCCTCACACATATGTGCTAGTTCCTGATTCTAGGGGGTGGTGCTCATCTCTGTTACAAAGCTGAAGAGCCAGCGCTATCCAAAGACGACTCCGTGGTCATGTGGCCGGCCTGACTAAACAGCGAAGATGTACGGAATGCTGTTACCTTCTCACCAAAGGTGATTCCTATTTTTCTACTTGCATTTTTACATGCTTTCGAACTGCTAGGTTGGCAGAAGCTGGGACAAGTAACGGGAGCTCACTCTGTTATGCTGCACTAGGGATTCGAACCACTGAACTGCTGACCTTTCTGACTGACAAGCTCAGCGTCATACTGAGCCTGATATATAGAATGACAAAAGCAGTGTCTTTGTGAGTTGGGGGCTCATTTGGTTATCCTGCATAAATTATAGCATAGTTATAAAATAGTCCTCTTCTTTACATTTTCCCTTTTAATAAATAATATACGTGTTCATTTATTGTATGCAAACCCATTTGCACAGGGCTCCTTTGATCTCCTTGTTTCTTAGAGAGTAAATACATGGGTTCAAAAGAGCAGATACCACATTGTAAAAGAGAGAAAACTTCTTGTCTCTTTCTGGCTTATAGCTGGAAGCTGGGCGCATGTACATGAACATGGCAGCACCGTAGAAGAGAGTCACCACTGTAATGTGTGAGGTGCAGGTGGAGAAAGCTTTGAACTTCCCTTCTGCCGAGCGGATCTTCAGGATAGCACTCAAGATGAACATGTAAGAGGTCGCAATCAAAGAAAGTGGGGTCATGAGCAAGATCACCCCCAACACAAAGTCCACCACCTCATTGACGCGTGTGTCAGCACAAGCTAATTTCAAGATAGCTGGCACTTCACAAAAGAAGTGGTTGATCTCGTTTGGGCCGCAATAAGGCAAGCGCATCGTGAAGCTGGTGTGCATCATGGCAAAGAGGAAGCCACAGGCCCAGGACCCGACGACCATCTTAACACAAACCGACTTGCTCATCATGCTAGAGTAGTGTAATGGGTGGCAGATGGCTACATACCGATCGTAAGCCATCACGGCGTAGAGAACGCATTCAGTTATCCCCAAAGACAGGAAGATGTACATTTGAGCAGTACAGCCAACAAAGGAGATGGTTTTACTCTTTACAAGGAGATGTATTAACATCTGGGGCATTGTGGTAGAACTATAACTGATGTCCAAGAAAGATAGATTGGCCAAGAAGAAGTACATGGGCGTGTGGAGACGAGAGTCTATTCTGATGAGGTTGATAATGAGGCCGTTGCCTAGGAGAATCATCAAATACAGGATGAGGAAGAGAGCAAAAAGGAACCGTTGTGTTTGCAGCTTGGTTGAGAAACCCAGAAGGATGAATTCAGAGACAGAACTTTTATTTTCCCATAGGATATTGTTTGCCATATTCACCTAAGGTAAAAAAAGAAAGGGGTTTAATATTTTTTTTTTAAAAAAAAATCATGCAGAATTAAAGAGGGCTATTTTTGCAAATGATTGTGAGCTAAATAAAATAGAGAAAACTGGTGCCATTGAATAATGAAGTTTGTGTGGAAACGCATATTGGTGTTGTGCGAAGCAATTATCCTGCAGTTTTTCTGCCTATTCCTGCTTAGCTTGGTGAAAGAGAAATCAAATGGAAAAAGAAATGTGGAAAAATACTCAAGAAGTAACAGCCGTGTTCCAATTTAGCTATAAGAAGGTGCAGCATATATATCATCATTTAGTCAAATGGTTTCCCACATTTGCATTAAACTGTGAAGGAAGATATTCCTCCAAGTGAAGCGACCCCTTTTTTTTATTTAAAAAAATGCCCTTAAGCTTAAATATGTAAAAGTTCTTTCAATAAAGATTGAAGAAACTGACCCAGAGAATGCCATAAAACTTGCTGTTCTAAAGGTTATTAATATTTGAAAAACAGTAAAAAAAAAAAAATCCCAAAGGTGATTAAGAAATTAGGCTTAGCGGAAGATTGTGTTCATAAAGGCTACATTACAATTATGAGCTTCATTGGAATATCTCAACTCCCAGCTGCTGCGCAAAAACAGTTCCTACAGTGTACTTATGAGGAGAAGCAGTATGGAGGACATGTGATCAATCTCACAATTTCTCCTTTCTGTAGAGTGATTTTGCCAGCCAAGATGCACCCTCTGGCCACCGATTTCACTGTAAAGTTGTCCCCACTCCTTCAGGGATCTGTAGTTTACCAAGTCCTCACCAGAATTCTCCAGAAATAACAGTTTGGTGAGCTCTCTAGAATGCATTTCTCGTGAGAACTTTGCATTATTTAAACGAACGGTTTGGCCCCCATCCTAAGGTATACAACAGTCACAAATAAGCACAAATGTACGGCAGCTGAAAGAAAATAGCCTCTTGGGAAACGTAGAAACACAATAGCTCAATTTTATTTTTCATATCCCAAATAATCACCATATTTAGGAATAAGAAATATTTTTTTCACCAGATAAAAATGGTAATTGATCCCATATTCTGCCACTATATTGTGGGATGTTGTCCATTAATTTCATTCACCTAAAACGGTTTTATTAATATTCCTCCTATGTGTTGGTTTGTGATCTGTGCATGGAAAGGTCTGCGCATGGAAGGAGTTGCCATTGTCTACGGATGCTGCATTAACTCTGCAGTACCTAGACTACCCTTCTGTAATTTGGTGCTAACCAAATGTGCTGGGGTTGCAATTCCTTAGATTTCTTAGCGGTTTTGGGAAGCTGGTATAAATTGAAGCCCGTTGTGCCTAATATGAATAATTTCTTTATCTGGGACACTGTATTTGATTTCATGCCCATTCCACCTGTGGAAATTAATAGTAATAGCAATAGCACTTAGACTTATATACCACTTCACAGTGTTTTCCAGCTCTCTCTAAGCAGTTTACAGAGTCAGCCTATTGCCCCCAACAATCTGGGTTTTACCCACCTTGGAAGAATGGAAGGCTGAGTCAACCTTGAGCCTGGTGAGATTTGAACTGCCAAATTGCAGGCAGCTGGCAGTCAGCAGAAGTAGCCTGCAGTACTGCACTCTAACCACTGCGCCACCGTGGCTCTTCAAAGGGCACTTCAAAGGACACTTTCACATCATTCTCTTAAGGCAGAAATAATTGATCCATGAATGTCTTCACTACTGTTGATCTTGAAATCGGAGAATACACAAGGAACATCGCTTCCCCTCACCTTATCAATACTACAGTGCAAAGGACATCCATTAACCAATGTCCAGGTCCCTGAACCATCAACAAATATAAAGTAACAAAAGTCCTTGCACTCCCATTCCATACAACACTGAAATAATATAAATTGCTAATAGTTCTACCTGTAGCTTTTCTTGCAGGCATAGTGCTGTACGCTTCTCATTTGCCTCCTTTATAAATTAAAAACCCAAATGCCACAACTTTTATTCAGCGGGAAGCTGTCCAGCCCCTTCATCAACCTAGTTCTCCTCCTCTGAACCAGAGATGGGTTGGTCCCAGTTCGGTCCGGTTTGGCCAAAGTGGTAGTGGATTTTTGGCCTGCGTCGCAGAACTGGCAGCGTCCCAGGCTGGCCACGCCCCAGAACCATTTTCCTGGTCCCTGCTGTCATTGCTGGCATGTTGTAGTATGCGCGTGCGTGTAGTTCACTGTAAATTGTTCTGCGCATGCACAAGGAACAATTTACATTGAACTGCACATGCACATGCAGCCCATGTCTGGTGCACACACAAAGCAAACTGGTAGTAAAACCAGGAGCAACCCACCTCTCCTCTGAACCATCTCTAGCACCACTATATCCTTTTTGAAGTATCACAATCACACAACCGCACAAAATATTCAGATGCACACGGTTACATTTATTTTGCTATTTTTACAGTATCTGTGATTTAAACTGTGGTTTTGTTTCAGTTTTTAATGCTTGTTTGCCAGCTAGAGTCCTTCTAGCCATAAGATGGACAGCTATAGGAATAGTTTTAATAAAGAAGCAAACAAATTGGATTTTGTAAGCTGCAAACAATCTACTGGAATGAGCAGCTGTCACACATTTAAATAACAAGCATAAAACATTTCTTCCCCTTCACTGCCTTCCTGAATGGAGTAATCACAAATGGGAATTTGCTCCCTACAGAGAAAAAGAAAAAGGAGACAGAAATTTTAAGTGATTATTCAGCTGCCTTCATGATTCCAGACTTTTTTTTAAAAAAAGAAAAATCTATTCAGCTCTGGTTACTGTGCAACAGAATGGGATATAGAACAAGAGCACAAGAAGAAGTTTAAAGATATTGGATAAAGTTACCAAGCAAGGGGTATCCATCTCTGCTGCAGCCACAGCAAATATTTTCCACCCTCTGATGCCAGGCAAAAGTCATTTTTCTGATCACTGCTGCATGTGTACCATCAAGACAATGATTGTCTTGACACTGAGTTACAAAAGAGGCAATGGAAACAGAAAATGAAAATAGAAATTCAGTTTTTAGCTGACATCAAATCAGCTGTCAGGAAAACCTATACAGAGAAGTAATTTCATTTTACAGACCCGAGTGATATACATAAAGAGAGACATGAAAGCAAGGAAGAGCCATCTCTGTTGTTATCTGCAAAATAAAATGCAAGCAGCTTTGACTTGTGCAAAACAGTTGACTTGTGTAATTACACAGCCAGAGTGAGGTGCAGAAGTAGAATTCAAGATTTCTGAATCCAGGAACTTTGCTCTCAGTATAAATTTTGAATGGGACTGCTCAGTCTTTCCTTGCTACAACTCTCCTAACTATGCCACATTTCCCTTGTTTCAACAACATAGTTTAGGGGAAGTCATTCTGTGGTTATTGTTAAACAATTCTGAGCCTAAACCTTCTACTAAACTATTGAACACTTAGAGATCTACCAGAAGGTTCCAATGTAACTACATGAATGTATGTAAACATTACATTGACAGGACAGAAGATAATAGCAAATTAACAAGTTTTAAATTCAGATTAAGCTACATAAGATTTTTGTTTATATAGATTCAGTCCTGGATTGTTTGTCATATAATATCTTACCTTCATTCATCTCTGTTCTTTTTCACCTGTCTCTCACAATGCTTTTTTCTTTCTTTATTAGTCATTTGAGCAGAATATTGCCTCATTATATTAACGTGAGATCTCGCTTGGCTGCTTTCTTCCTTTCAGCTATCAGTTCTTATAGTTTACATCTGTTGACTACATTTGCAATAATACACTTATAATATTTTAAAAAAGAAATATATAATGGCTATTCTTTTGTTTTGATGAGCAAAGTTGGTTTCTTTCTTTCCAATAATATCATAAGAGAGAATGTTGATGCAATATTGAAGAACCTAGAAGGAAAAAAATCAACATTAATTTATATCCTTCTCATATTTTTTATGAATCCCAGAAGATTGCATTTCCCACCCAAATAATTAGCTTGGCTGCTTGTTATTTCAAAATGATTAAAGCAGAGCACAGAAGATAGGAAATGAAAAGAGACATTTGGACAATGAAAAAACTATGTAACCCATTGATTTATTTATTTGTCTGCGTCATGAAAGTTGTAGAAAAATAGTCAAATATTAATATTCATTTAGTAGTAAATATTAATATATATATCCACAATATATCCATCCAGAATGAACATATAAATGTCTCCACCTCTATTATCTTTAGCTTAAAAAGGATATGTCAATAAACGAAACAAGAAAATAAATCATAAAATGCTCTCTTTTTGTTTCGTGTATTTACTTCTCCACATAATCACTGCTGTTCACTATATTCCTCTGCCCATAATGGACAAGCTTTATACAGCTCCACATTCTGTCTCTTCAACCAGATCCTGAAATCTCATTCCCTCTTTTCCATGTAAGTCAGACAGATGTCCACAAAGGTACGTCTTCAATTTTGAGAAAAAGTAAAAGTTGCATGGCATGGCACCAAATCTGAATTATATGGTGTGTTGGGAAAGATGATGAGATCCAACATCACAAGTGTCTCTTGGGTGTTGCATAAGGTGTGAGGCCTAGTGTTGCTTATTGTAATAATGTTTTCTTTGAACTCTGCCTAATCTTTGTTACTAGTTCAGAGTCACTACACTGCAACATTCAAACCTTTGGGTCAAGGAACTCCATGTGAATGATGCTAACCCTGTTCCAAATAATTGTTACTGTTATATTGTCTACTGAAACCTGAAGTCTGACCATTTCCTTTCACAGATGAATCTTTCTACAGTAATAATAATCAATGGACTGATAACATTTTTCTGAGTCACAATGATGAGCTTATATTTTGTCAACTCTCAAAATGCTGGGAAGAAATTCCTCACCTTCATTCCTGCAATATGGGAACAGTTGCTGGTAAATTTCAGCTCCTGCAGCTTTCATCTTTGCCATCAATGTGAGAGGATCCCTTCTTGTACAAACCTTTCAGTATTGAAGAACATCAACAATGTGGCTCATACATTCCTGTTAAAAACCAAGCTTGGCAGTGATTTCCCTTTGATTTCCCTTTTCTCATCTGAAACTCATTGGTTACTGTCACAGGTCTATGACTATTCATGGTATTCTCAAGTGTATATTCTCCAACACCAGAATACAAAAGCATTTATGCTTTTTATTCTGCTTCAACACACTTTACATACACACACAACACACATACATGCACATACCAGTACATATAGATAACAATAGAGGTGTTACATGGACAAACCTAGGGGCTATCATTACTGTGCATCCTGTTGTGTTCTGAACCAGTCGAAGTTTCTAGGTGGCTTTCAAGAGAATCCTGATGTAGAGTACGCTGCAGAGTAATTTATAATAATGGACAGGAGGGAGTGACTCAGGTAATTAACAGATCTTCATTGATCAAAGAAAGAAGAAAAACAAGGACTTAATGGAGAGAGGAAGGGAAGAGAGTCTTATAGGCAAGAAAAGAGTTAAAAGCACAAGTACTTTTGTTGGGGGTTTTCTCATTGTCAGCTTGCCCCATCATTTTTGGAAAATAATTATACAAAACATATTTTTACTTCTTGGAGTTCTATTTTCACTCTAGTTTCTTTCACTTTTGTACCCAATTCTCCCAAGATCCACTCTTGATGCTTACCAAGAAATGGCTTATTCCATATTCAAAACTTCTCATGACCTATCTATCCATCAGCAATTGTCTCAATTTCATTATCTAAATTTTATATTCACTCTTTTACCTAATGTACAAATCAATACATATCTGGTTAAGCCACATATTGGAAAAGTAGAGATGTTCTAAGCAAACACTGACTAATTACCATATTCTTTTATTTTGGGTGTCTAAATGTCCCAAAATGGCACTCTTCCACTCCTCCCTTCATGTCAACAAACAGAATATCACCACCACCCCCGAATCAACTGTGGCAGAATTTTGCCCTCTAAACTCATGAATTAACATGGCGCTATTACCAATCTACAAGTTCCTCCATAAAAATATTTTTGTTGTGGATTATATGAGTTGGTTGTACATCATCAAAGTGCATTAAAAGTGATTATCCACGTTATTCAGCCATTTTCCAAGACTTGTTTTTCACTTTCAGCAGTTTCCCCCCCCTAATTTTCCAAGTTGGATGTGTACGTGCATTGGGAAAGTTGTAGTGGGGGGGAGGAGAAAGTGGAGCTAATCAAAAGTTTATAAATTCCACTTATATTTATAATTGGAAATTGAAAATAATATATGGATACTTTATATAATAAGGTGATAGAAAATAACCTATTAGGTTTTGTTATGAGACATGTGTCTCTTCTTAGCTGAAAAATAATAGCATGGATAATTATCCTATAGTTAATATTTTTCTAGCAATGCAGCCCAATCAAACATAAATATTTAAATCTTTTGAGAGTCTGTACCTGAGACTTCAAAATATCTCAAGAGCTTCTTGAACTTTCTTCAGAAAGCAACCATTTCCCAAAAGCAGAGAATCTCATTATCTGAAGTCTTTTCTCTTGAGATTACATTTTTTAAAATAGTTCTTAAACAATAGCTATGCATTGAAGCCTCTTAATAAGTACCAATGGGTCTACTTGAAGTTGATTATTAAATTATTAAAGAGCTTTTAATGAGAAAAAGTTTTGCAAGTCAACTTTTCCGAGCAAAGAAATGCAAACATTGTAAACGGAGAATTTGATTGCTTCATTAAGATAGAAGCTATTCATATATATTTTTAATTGGAATTGAAAGAATGGTACTAATTAGTTATTCTTTTTATGATTAAATATCTTCCATTGAATCAAGTTGGTGTAGAAATGGTTTTCATGCTTCCATGTTTCCCATTCCAAACACGGATTAACAGCGAATGGATTTTAGGAAAAATCTATATCAGAAACAGTAAGGAAAGGTAATATTTAAGGTGCAATTTTTCAATAGACACATAAATACATACATCAATGTATTTCAATAGGCCTGAATTTTTATGTGTGCATAATTTCTGGAAGAATATGTTTTTATGTCTGACTCTACATTAAGTACATTGGTCAATGTCAAATGCAACAAAAGTGAAAATAACTGCTTTAGAGATAAGCAGATCAGGGATGTTGGGTCATGGCCCCAAATTTGCAATGTGGCAAGCGTAGTGTGATAATCCAAGTCTCATCCCTTACTATAAGGCAATGAACTCCAGTGTAACCCAAGGAAGTGGCTTTTGGATTGCGATGTTGTACCTGATATATTACAAATGTTGCTCTCCTCCCCAATAGAAATCTCACTTGTTAACCCCCCCCCCCCTTGTCTTATGATACATTAGTTATTTTATCAGGGCCAAGGTTTGCACTCCTTTGCACCTTCATTACAAGCAATCTTGGTCATTAGTGAATTGAATATAGTGCAATTGAACTTTGGAAAAGTGAAAAATATCTTAAGCAACATTCAACCCAAAGCTGGAGAAAGCAGAAGTTTTAAATATAGTTTTATGTTGTGGCCCAGCAGGAGCCGTTGGAGCTGCAAACAGACTCCGATAGCGAGGGACCCTATGAGTCGGCTCTGGAAGATGTGGAGGACCCTGGACAGGGTTCCGACTCCAAGCAGGGACCAAAGAGGTTGGTTGGCCACCAGGAGGCGCCTGAGGCATGGAGCAGCAGTGAAAGCCAAAGGGAGTGTGCCCATGACGTCAGGCCTTGGAGCAGTGGGGAGGAGATAAGGGAGTTGGTCCCAGATGCCAGACAAAAGCGGGCAGATAAACGCTGAGAGCAACTACGCAGATACAGAAGATAATTGGACCCAGGTGGTTATAATTAGGCTCCTCCCAAGAGAGTATATAAGGAGAGACTTTGGGAGGAGGCTGTTTGCAGGATTCAACTATTTATACCAACGCTGGAGAAGCTCTCAAGTATATTTCTTATCTTGGAAGTCTGGATTGCTGCCCAGGTCTTGTCAGTGTGTTAATTTACTGTGAATAAATTGTCTAGCAGTAATCTTGTCTTGGAGTGCCTCGGCGTATGGAGGAGTGGGGGGGTCAGAACAGTTTTATATGCTTTTGTGTTTTAATAATGTCATTTTGCTTTATTTTTGTATTGGTTTTAATTGTTTTAGCCATGAAGAGTCATGTATTTGTGATGTGCAATTATATAATCCAAATAAACAAACAAGGGTGCATAGTTAATATAGCTTGCCTTGCAATTCTTCTTTGCCATCTGACACTTGTTTATTATCTACTTAATCAATCAGAATAGAACTGGAAGGGACCTTGGAGGCCTTCTAGTCCAACTCCCTGCTCAAGCAGGAGACCCTATACCATTTCAGACAAGTGGCTGTGCAGTCTCTTCTTAAAAACCTTGGTGATGAAGCAGCCACAACTTCTTAAGGCAAGCCGTTCCACTGGTTAATTATTCTCACTTAGGAATTTTCTCCTTAATTCCAGGTTACCTTTCTCCTTGATTAGTTTCCATCCATTCCTTCTTGTCCTGCCTTCTGATGCTTTGGAAAATAAGTTGACCCTCTCTTCTTTGTGGCAACCCCTCAGATAGTGGACTATTGCTATCATGTCACCCCCTAGTCCTTTTCTTCTCTAAACTGGCCATACCCAATTTCTGCAGCCGTTCTTCATATGTTTTAGTCTCCAAGCCTTTAATCATCCTAGGTGCTCTTCTCTGCACTTTTCCCAAAGTCTCAACATCTTTTTTGTAATGTGGTAACCAAAACTGGATGCTCAAAAGCTTCTAGTTCTGAATTTTCTTTTAAGTGTTGGAAGAAATGTCCTTTTGGGTGAGCTCCGTGGGAAAAAAGACACTGGAAACATGGAGGCTGCTTGGAAAGATGATTTAATGGTGGACAGGACCACATGGCTTGAGCTCCTGAACAGAAAAGGGGGATCACACGCTTCCAGATGTTGGGTGAAGAAGAAAAGAGAGAGAAGGAGGGGCTTGCTGGTTTTTTTTTAATCTGTTCAGCCCCACCTCTCTGTTTCCTATTCCTGTGTAAGAAATGTATTCTGATTGATTGTCAGACTCCCATGGAGCCATGCAGGGGCAACTCTCTAGGCTGTGTTTTGAGTCCAAGTTCGGTTGAGTTCCCAGATGCCATATGGTCCATTGAGAAAGGGGGGGCTATTAAGAGTGAGTCTGTTTCCTGCCTAAAAACATGTTTCTCCATTTCTGATCCAGGGAAATATAATATTCTGCCTTTCCAATATTTCCCAGGATATTTCATTTCTCTAGGAGAGAGGTGGGTGTGAACTTCCTACATAAGGATAAAACAACATTAGTCTTTATTCAATAACAGTTCAGTCTACGAATCTCTGCTTCCAAATTTCAAACATTTGCCTTGGAATGTTTTTGTAGGTGGAACAGATTGACAGAAACATGAATTTTTCTCTTCTTTTGCCTTCCAGTCATATTGCAGTCCCATGACCTGCTGACCTAGCAAATAGGGGTTGGTTTTGTAACCCACTTCACTGGATGCCCAAAGCCACAGAACTCAATGTAATCCTTATTGATCTGGGCATTAACCAATACAGTATAGAATTCCAATTTTGTTTTCACAGTTGTTAATGATGTTTTTCTGTTGAGGCTTGTCTGACTTGCTTGAAGCTTCTGGTTGTCAATGCATTGTCATTAACACCTATATTAAAAAGATTTGGATACCATCAGTATAAAATTAATAATGAAAACCTTGATAATGGACCAGGAAGTCAAAGGAAGGGGCATGAAGGATAAACAAAATAAGAGATGGGTGGTGTTCAGCAGGTTCTGACCAGTTCTGGGGAACCGGTAATGGAAATTTTAAGTAGTTTGGAGAACCAGTAAATACCACCTCTGACTAGCCCCACCACCCATCTATTCTCTGCCTCCAGAGTCCCAGCTGGGGTCCCCTGGAGGATGGGATGGGAATGGAGATTTTACATTATCCTTCCCAGAGGTGGGTTGCTCCTGGTTTGGCCCGGATCGGCCAAATCGGTAGTGGTGGTGGCAGGAGGCTCCGCCCACCTGCCCGGACATTTCTGCACATGTGCAGAAGAGTTGTGTGCACGCAAGCATGAGCAAACCAGTAGCGCTGGGATTTGAAACCCACGTCTGATCCTTCCCCTGCCATGCCCACCAAGCCATGTCCACCGAACCGGTAGTAAAAATATTTGAATCCCACCCCTGGATTGGTCCCTATCTTTACAGTCCCTGAAATTTCCAGGAATGTAATTCCCATGGATAGCTCTTTCCATATTTTTATAGTATGAGATGACAAAAAATATAACAAGACCTAGACAGTTTAATTTTATTTTAATAATCTTAGTATTAACTGCTTGGTTCTTCAGGGATTCTTTTTGAATAGCAACATTTAATGAGCCAAATTCTCCAAAGGATGCAGCCCATCGGTAGCTTCTTCATACATTCTGCAATGCCTGAGTAGGCGGAATGATGCAAACGCCATCCTGTGGCCTGTTCACAGACCAAACAGAATGACTTATGCTATATAGATCTAGATTCTGGCAGATACTTCTGTTAATCTTATACCAGTCTTTTTCCACAAATCAACATACTCCAGAGTGGAAAAGTTATGACTGAAGAGTAACAACATCAATCCTTTTATTAGCATAAAACTTAAAATAACTGAGATCTTAACTTTCTTAAGATCCAAACAATTCTCTTCCTCTTAACGCATGGACGTAGGAAGGTAGGAAGTGTGCATGTGTATGTGTGTTTTGTTTTTTAAGTCAAGCATTTTGTTTTTCGGGTAGATGTAAAAATGGAGTGGGCAATATAGTTCTGCCTGTATTTCTCATTAGAAACCTTTCTAACTTTCCTATAACAAGTTAGTTTTTAAAAATTAGTGTTTATAAAAAAAAAGAATCACATTCAGTAGCTGAAAATCATTTTGCTAGCAGAAGTCACAATCTAGCCATCTTTTGACAGTTATAATGTTTTCAATTGGACAGCATTAAGCAATACTTTATTGTTAATTTTACTGAAATTAAGCATATGGGATATAGATTTAAATTTGCCTTTTTTGTACTGGTTCTTATTTCTGCCTCTAAATGAACAAAGAAAACCTTGAACCAGACATCTTTCATGAGAAAGTTTTATTTCTATTGATGATTTCATACGCACATTACCTTTCCATTAAGGAACTGGGTATGTCTAGTTTAATAGAAAGAAGGACTAGGGGAGACATGATAGCAGTGTTCCAATATCTCAGGGGTTGCCACAAAGAAGAGGGAGTCAAACTATTTTCCAAGGCACCTGAGGGTAGAACAAGAAGCAATGGGTGAAAACTAATCAAGGAGAGAAGCAACTTAGAATTAAGGAGAAATTTCCTGACAGTTAGAACAATTAATCAGTGGAATGGCTTGCTTCCAGAAGTTGTGAATGCCCCAACACGGGAAGTTTTTAAGAAGATGTTGGATAGCCATTTGTCTGAAATGGTATAGGGTTTCCTGCCTAGGCAGGGGGTTGGACTAGAAGACCTCCAAGGTCCCTTCCAACTCTGCTATTGTATTGTATTGTAAGATATTACACATTATGCTTTGAAGAAAAATCTTGCTTGATGGTTGGGTCTGAAAGATTGAGTTTGACCTAATATTACCCAGTGAGTCCAAAGCTGAGAAAAGGGTTTGAACAGAGCACTTCTAAAATAAGGGGTCCTTGGTTCTCTCTGAGCCTGGTTGTTTTCTTGCAGACGTTTCATTACCCGAACTAGGTAACATAGAATAGAATAGAGTTGGAAGGGAACTTGGAGGTCTTCTAGTCCAACCCACTGCTTAGGTAGAAAACCCTACACCGCTCCAGACAAATGACTGTCCAGTCTCTTCTTAAAAACTTCCAGTGTTGGAGCTTTCACAACTCCTGGAGGCAAATTGTTCTACTGATTAATTATTCTAATTGTCAGGAAATTTCTCCTTAGTTCTAGGTTGCTTCTCTCCTTGATTAGTTTCCACCCATTGCTTCTTGTTCTGCCCTCAGGTGCTTTGGAGAATAGCTTGACTCCCTCTTCTTTGTGGCAACCCCTGAGATATTGGAACACTGTTATCATGTCTCCCCTCATCAGTGCAAGTAAAGGGCCCCTCATTTTGGCTCTGGGCTACAAATATTCTCCTTTATTGGTACATATTTTAGCCATATAACATACCAGCTCTTTATTTAAAATGTTTTACTGAGCATTTAAGCACATTTGTCAAGCTAGGCGAGTGTGGTAGAAAGTACCATAGATCATCCTAGATGTTTCAAACCCATCCAATTCAGTGATTTTTGCAATGGCTCATTTAAATGAAAGTAACTCTGAACACCACATCCCTCCCACTGAAATGAACTTATTAAAAAAAATATTATTAAAACCCTTCATAAGGGATATACTGTAAGAGATATACAGGAAACCACATCTATATTAGCACAAAAAACCTTGAAATACAGTATGATATTTTTGATTATATTTTAACTCAATTATTTTTACTGGTATTTCAATGACCCTTATAAACTTTGTCTTTCAGTCTTGAGCACAAAACCAGCCAAACAAAGGCACCATGGGAAATGAGAATGTAACTTCGTGGACAGAATTTCATCTAATTGGACTTAGTCACCTGAAAGCTCCCACTGTTTTCTTTGTCATTGTTCTGTTTATGAGTCTTATTGCTCTGATGGGAAACTCCCTCCTCCTCTTTCTAATCCAGATGGATGCCTCACTTCATACCCCCATGTACTTCTTCCTGAGCCAACTGTCCTGTGTGGATATGGGCCAAATCCTCATTGTGGTCCCTAAAATGTCAGCCATTTTTTTAACTCAAAGAACCACTATTTCTCTGGGAGGCTGCGTAGCACAGATTTTTTTAACTCTGACCATGGGGACCACAGAATGTTACCTTTTGACTGTCATGTCATACGACAGGTATGTGGCCATCTGCAGACCCTTGCAGTACCCAATTCTTATGAGGAGAACCATCTGCCTCCTCATGAGTGTAGGAATCTGGTCTTCTTCATCGCTTATCATTATGGTCATAGCAATTTATGTACAATCCCTACCTTACTGCAGGTCAAACGTAATTGATCATTTTGTCTGTGAATTCCCAGCTTTGATGAAACTAACATGCGCTGATACATCTGGATTTGAAAAAATAATATACTTTGACAATGTGTTGATAATTCTCTTGCCCATCTTAGTGATTATCTTCTCATATATAGCCATTCTTGTGCAGATTTTGAACATGCACTCAACTGAGGGAAGGCACAAAGCATTGGGCACCTGCTTGTCCCATTTATGTGTAGTGAGCATCTTCTATGGCGCAAGCATCCTGACATACAGTACTCCTGTGTCTTCTTACTCAGCCCATAAGTCCATGATTTATTCGATCTGCATCACAGTTGTCCCTCCAATGCTGAACCCTTTTATCTATAGCTTACGGAACAGAGATGTTATAGCAGCTCTACGAAAACTCCTTGTAAGACATACATCCTAATGGAAAGAGCTGAAAGATTTTTTTTGTGTTAATATCCTTTTTTTTAATTGCAGAAATAGATAAAAAAGATGTCTGTTGATTTTATTCACAATAATGGAAATAAAAACACCTTGCTAAGAAAGGTGATGATCGAGGAAAGAAAGGAGGCCCACATACAGCATGGGATACCATGGATCCTTCTCCACTAGCCATTACCACACCATAATAATTCCATGACCTTGATATTTTTCTACATTGAATCTTAAATTTGCTTGCTTTCCTTCCTTCCTTCCTTCCTTCCTTCCTTCCTTCCTTCCTTCCATCCATCCATCCATCCATCCTTCCTTCCTTCATGTGTAAGAGATAGCGTTAACAATGTGCAGCTGAGAATATTTCTTGTGTGAGCTGGTGGACTGAAGAAGTTTCAGTTAAAGTTAGTAGAACATATTTTACAAGAAAAGGGAGTGGATTGATGTGTGATAAAAAAGTGTGAGGAATGAAATGGTTGGATAATATGAAGCAGATCATCTTAGAGAGGCACTCTGGAGGCTGTTCATCTTCATTTGAACGAGTCTTGTAGAGTGAAGCCATAAGATACTGGTCTCTGATTGCTACATACAGGCCTGAGGAGGGGTGGTGGTGAAGCCGGTACATTGTTCCGGCGCCCATGGAACTCAAAGAGGGGCTTGTGAAGGGGAATTTTTAAAAAACATTTTACAAAACCAAATTTTTAAAAAGAAAATCAATATTGGATCATTTAAAGTATATGTTAAAACTTCAGAGGTAGCAGGAATGAATTCTGAATTTTACCAATAAATAGACAGCAAACAAGGAAGAACAAAAGAGGAGAGAAAAATTCAGCATATTAGTTGAGTGTAATTAAGGTTTGAAGGAAAGTCAAAGGCAATGTGGAATAGGTAGATCTTTACAAACGATGTAAAAAAATGGAGAAAAAAGTGTGCTTTTTTAAAAATAAAATTTTTATTTTCAAACAAACACAAACACACAACACATATAACATAAAGACTTCTTAAACTACATACAGTGTGTTGATTGGTTACAAGGTCTTTCTGCGTCCTTTCCATAATCATCACTTGAATTTTATCAAAATTCACACATGGCCAATCAAATATCTTTGTATACATTGTTATTATGCTTGCCTTGTTTGATTATCACTATAGTTTCCCCATTTTAAATGAGGTATTCTAAATATATAACCGTTTATATTATGATTCATTATATCATCTTCAATAAATCCAATAATAAAGTTATTTTTTTATCTTATTCTTTCTATTATTTTAGCATTGATAACATTCTGTAATAATTTTCAGTTCCATTTTTCCCCATTATTAGTTTCATCAATCTAATATACATGTAAACAAATTGTTATAATTATTAAACATCCATTAAGCCTAGCTATTATTACATCCTTTCAACATAAGGCATATTAAATTTGAAGTAAATTTATATTATGGCATTTCATTACATCATCCTGAAATCATCCAATGATATTACATCTTTATATTCTATTCTATATAGAATTTTTTATCTTTTATAAAAAGGCTTTTCAACATCATCTCCATAATCCTCACTTACAGTTTCTATAAAATTTCATATTATCAATCTAGTATATATAAATGCTTTGTTATGATTATTAATCATTTATTTGACTATAGCTATTATTACGTTGTACATAGCATTCAAAATTTAACTATATTTAACTAAATTTTATTGTGACATTTCATTTCATCATCCTGTATCCTTCCAGAAATAGTGAAGGCCAATATCTCTTGCCATTTGTAAAGTCTGTATTCTAAGTGCTTTCTTGATAAGTCTTATGTGGACTTCTCTTAAGAACTTGTTGTTCATTGCATGTCTTATAAGGATTTGAAACCCTCTATCTGCTCCTTTTACCAGGTTAACTTTTGTTATCATTAATGCTTCTGCCGAGGTTACTCTAATTATTTCTGCCAAATTTTCTCTCCTTTCTTCATCTATGTTCTGACATCTGAAATAAAGTTCCAGTTCACCGATCTCTCCTTTTCATATTTCACACTTGTCATTTCCCTCCACTCTCAGTTTGCTGTCACTGTTAACAATTTTCTTATCATTTTCATATGTCTCTGTGATTTTTTGAGCTCTGTCCTCAAACTTCATCACTGTCCCTGTACTTTCTGTATTTTGATCTATAATTTCAAGTCTCTTTTCAATTCTCTCTGTGATTATTAAAACTTTGAATTTCTAAGAAAATTCTTTGCAAAGTTAGTGCCTTTTCTTCTTCACATTGTGCCATTTTCCAGGTTATAAACACTGCCAAAACATCCGAGACTTTTTAGATTTCAAACAAATTCAGTGGAGTTTTTCAAATCAAAGCTTTCTCTTTCCTTCAAAGGAACACCTGTATAAACAAAACATTTTTCACTGACCCTTTCAGTAAACAAAGCCTATAGCTTTGTAATATCAGATATTGCCAAGCTCTAGCCACTAGATGGCAATGTTGCCTCTTTTCTATCTGTTTTTGCCTCTCTCTGTAAACTGTAAAATGTTTAAAAATTACGCTCCGACCAAGCGTTATGAGAGAAGAAACTTTTAATCCACGAATACAAAAAATGGAAAAAGTATAGAGGAAGAAGGAAAAAAAGAGACCAGTCTAGTTTAAAAGTAAGAGGCATTTGTAAAAAGTGCATTCATAGAAAACAAACAAAGTTAAGGTAGAAAAGATAACATGATAGTTTTAACCAGGGTTAATTTGCCGCTTATTTTCTTCTGTCTTCAACTTTATTTTAAACTCCAAGTCTTTTGGGTTTTCCCTTCCCTAATAATAAAAAAAGTTCTCGCCATTTTGACACAATGTCTCCCCTGTACTGCTTCTGTTTCAGGGGCTTGTTCCAATCTTCTGCAGCCATTTTGGCTGCTTCTCTTGTAGCTGGCAAAAAGAGCTTTCGCCTGGATCAATCAGGGACTTTGTGATGTCCCTGAGATCAGCAGGATATGCTCTTCTCTATCACTGCTCCTTCAGAACAGTTTAGGTCCAAAAGGACCGCCCAGGAACAGAGATATCGACAGCAATCCCAAGATTGCATGCCATGTCATTGCGACATTAGAAACCGCCTCCCCTGAAAAAAAGTGTGCTATTGATGTTTACAATTATGACATTATTGATTTATGTGTCCATGTGTAGGTGAGGGGGGCCATATTAGTCTTGTTGCAGCACTTAATAATCCTCTCAGTTGCCCTGGCTATGTAAACTGTCCTTGGAGTGATAGTGGTAGAGACAGGGCAGCATAACATTACTGAGAGATTGGCAGTCAGGGAGGAAAGCTAAGATCAGTGCTGGTGTGCAGACTGAGGTAGCTTTCTATGAAAAATCAGCTTTATAGCAGTCTTATTTTCCCCATGATTCTGAATTGTCCAAGTACAGTATTCAAAATTTGTGAGGATTTGTCACTTTTCCCCTTGAATGGAAATCAGAGGTGAAATACAGCAGGTTCTGACAGGTTCAAAAAAAAATTGAATTTCACCATTGAAATCAGAGATATGAAAAAGAGGCACTAGAGGCAGCATATGGGGAAAAGATGCTTTTATATAGTTTTTGGTGGATGATGTTTAGGTAGCACTTCAATTCAGCAGTGGAATGAAGTCCTAATGGAAGCAAAACAAACTCTTTGCTTCCAACTCCACCCCGATTTCTTCATGAGTCTGTGACACTGCAAAGAATTCTTATACTCGGTCTTTTATTTTTTCCATTTCCTTTACTCTACTTTAATATTATCTTTGATGAAGAGTTCTTATAATGAGAAAACGGCCCAGTATTTTCATTCATTATTGAAGGCACTGCTGTAATATGAATGGATGGATGGAATTTTGCTTTTGATCTGAAGCATGTTAAAAATATTGATGCATATTCTTTACATGTATATATAGATATCAATGTATAAATACATACAGCAATAGATATTTTGTTATTTCTCTTCCATCACTTACTATGATAACCATGCTATTTATCACTCTTTATTATCTCTGTTACTTTCCTTGGATATAAATCTGAAATATTGGAAAGAATATATGTAGGAATGTCTTAGAGTTTATATACTATGTGAGGTTAGAGTATGGCAGACATTCCCTTATAATAAAATATCAGAATGAAAGGATGGCTATGGGAATCATTTATATTTCACCTTATTTCTCTAGCCAACTTGCAACTAAGTCAATTTGCTTAACAATGAAAAGCAGCCTTCCAATTTGAAATCTACCAGAAGACCCAGATACTGTACAACAGCAGCAACAATAACACGTAAGAAGGAAATGGATTAATGTAGGAGAACATCAACATTGCTTTCTGACAAATAAATGCATTTACCAAATGCTGAGGCTGATGGGTAAGGAGATAAGAGGGACCATGCTTGAAAATAAGTTGCAAAGATGAAAATCTATCTACAGAATATACAGTAACTGCATTAGAAAAATCCCTTCTGGATTAGGTGAAAGGAGTTTTCCCAAGGCAGCATTCTACCATGTCACAAGGACAGAGACAGTATATGGTTGTACAGTATTCTAATGTTATTCCCCAGCAGCAGATTTTATTTACCCAATGTCACTTTTGTTGTAAGCAAAGATGGTAGTTTCCAAGACAAAGCACCTGTTTTCCAAACAGAAAAGTCCCTGCTTACACGACACAGGATATTTTGTAGAAAGAAAAGTACCCTACACTACACCTGTAATATATTTCTTATATATTGGATATATGATATCCATGGTGAATATAGTACATATTGCATTTGTTCTTAACCCTTTTATTGGGAACATCATGCTTTAGATGATGGAATTAATCATTTTAAAAAAAAAACGATAGTGGCCACACAGATGGCTTTGACTAGCCCACCCATAAAATTCATAGCAGAGATAAAATTATCAGAGCTATATCCTCTCTCCAGCAAGTCTTTAAGACAGCAAGATAGATCACTGTTCTGACACTCCCCCCCCCCCCGGTCTGGTGATTAATGCCGACACAGGCCTAGTAAGTTGCCACTCTTTATTTACAGCAATTACAATCCTGTTGATTGAAAGCCCAACACGACTCACTGGCAAGACCTTGGCAGCAACCCAGACTCCCACAGACAAGAGATACAATACAAACAAGAGCTTTTCCAGCTTGGTATGAACGGTTGGGTCCTGCAAAAGGACTCCTCCCAAAGTCTCTTCTTATATACTCTCTTGGAAGGAACCAAGGCACAACCACCTGGGCTTGATTATCTCTTATGAGTCTGTCTCCATAACTGCTGCCTCCATTTCTCCACCCTCCGTTGCCTGGTGTCAGGGACAAACTCCCTTTGATCTTCACCACTGCTCCAGTGCCTGACGTCAGGGACAAACTCCCTTTGATCTTCCCCACTGCTCCAGTGCCTGACATCAGGGACAAACTCCCTTTCATCTTCACCACTGCTCCATGTCTCAGGCACCTCCTGGTGGCCAACCAGCCTCCCTGGTCCCTGCTCGGAGTCTGAACCCTGCCCAGGGTCCTCCACATCCGCCATAGCTGACTCATAGGGTTCATCACTATCGGAGTCCAACAACTCCTGCAGGGCCACAACATTATCCCTCACAGCAGGGCCCTTCCCTCGGGTCTGATGCTCAGGGTGCGGTCTCGAGGGATATTGTGCATGATAGGCCTGCACCAAAGCAGAGTCATGTACGTCCATCGCATCGGTCCAAGTCCCCCCTTCCGACCCCTCATCCTTCCAGTCCACCAAGTACTGGAAATGTCCCTTTAGCCATCTCGAGTCTTGGATCTGGGCCACTTCGTGCAGTAGCTGCATCTCCACCTCACGCGATGATGGCTGGGGTGGAGATGGTTGGCGGAGAGGACAAGCTGACCGCTCAGGGATCAGGAGCGAGTGATGGAACACCAGGTGCACTTGCATCAAGTGTGGCAGGGTCAGGCGATAGGCCACCGGGTTGATGACGGCCTCCACGGGGAACGGCCAAAGATACCAGTGGTCCAACTTCTTAGCCGGCCGGTGGGACGGAAGATGCCACGTGGACAGCCACACGACAAAGGTTGCTCTGTCAAAGGTCTGCATTGTGTTGAACTATTTTTCTTCCATCACAAAAGATGACAAGGTTCCACTTTCATCTTTCTTACAGCTGCTAATCATACAGTGCCTTGCTTAACTTCATGACGTTATGACTCGCCTCTCATTCTCAGGCTCCATTTGTATTATCAGAATGATGAGTACTGTAGAAGAGTTTTCTAGACCAGTGGTTCTCAACCTTTTCTTCCCAATGGATCCCCTTTAAATACCTTTCATGGTCATGGAATATGGCCATGGACCATTAAGACATAACTCAAGATTTAAATCCTAACATTTCTTCAAGCCTTTTTGGATCCCCCTCTGATGACCCCCCCCTGATCATTGTTCTAGAAAACCATTGTTCTAGGGGCATCAAACTTGCATTGCAGGCCAGATCATCACGTATCATTGTGTTTTTTGCCTTTGTGGAGCCAAGGTGGCCCATTAGCCACCAGTTTGACAGGTTTGTTCTAGACAATCTTCTGACCTTACTAAAGATGTTTTTCTCTTTAATCTATGTCACTCTGGAAATGCTATGGGCAATGCACCACAGCCATGGTTGGTAATAAAAGGCTGCTTTTATCACTATGTTGAGGGCTGGTGAGGCTGGGTTTGAATCTTGTGACCTTGTAGCCATCAACACTGAAGTAATCTAGTCACGTTCTCTGCAGTCATGGCAGCAAGTATTTTGAGACAGCCTAAATAGCCTTTCTACTCTTCTCCCTCTGAAATTTGATCCCTCCTTCTATACCATGCAAAAATTGAAGAGGGAATATTTTTATTTCTCTCCTTCGTTCTACTAGCTATTACCAATTAATAACAGTAAGCGAGTTTTTGCATCTTGGAGCGAGGAGGAAGGACGCGACAAGAGGATAAACTAAGCAGCAACCTTTATTCAACAAAGTAACTACGATTCAACGTGGCGTGGTTGGCGCCAAACATTTATACCTCCGAGTTTAAGCAAAGAGCCAATGGGGCGTCGAGTAACTCGACCAATCAGACGAGGATTGAACCGGCTCCGCCCAAGAACCAACCAGCCAGAGAGAGGCCTCATTTCTCGCGCTAGTATTCAACACCCCTCCCCCCCCTAGTGGAGATACCCTTAGATGGGGCAAACATAGTCTTGTAAGTAGGTGGGACGGTGACGCTCTCGTCCCGACCTTCGTAACTCCCCGGCAGTTGTCGTCGGGGGGGAAATTGCCGGCGGAAACGTGTCCCTGGCGGGGCGGTGAGTCGGCGACGCGGCCCCGAGAGATGGCGCTGGCCCCGGGCCCCGTGCCTGATGTCCGTTTGTCCGCGATGGCGTCTCCGTGGCAACAAGGGTGTCCGACAATGGCCCCATACCATCCGGTTGAGATGTAGGTTCAGAGTCTCGGTAAGGGCTTCGAGGAGAAAGATAGCCAGATGAAGCACGTCTGTCCGAAATGCTCGCATCGGCTTGTCCTCCGTTCCCCGCGTGGAGGCAGTCCGTTGGGGAAAAGGTCATCGAGGGTAGCTCATGCTGAGAACGAATGTCTGTGAGGCTCGGGCCTTCTGCTTCCGCGGGGAGGCGTCGCCTTAACTGGTCCAGGTGGCGCCTCCATTGTGTTCCGTCGGCCAGGCCGGCCCTGAAGGAACAGGGGCCAGTCAGGGCTGTGATGGTTGCGGGAACCCACCGTGGATCCCCAGAAAAGGAACGGGCCCATACGGGATCCCCTAACTTAAACGCGTGGGAAGGAAGGGCCCCCAGGCTGCCCGGCAAATCCCCTGCGTAAAGTGGATGGAGTCTGTCTAGGGGGGTTCGCAATCTCCTACCCATCAAGAGCTCCGCCGGACTTTTATTAGTCGTTGGACAGGGTGTGGAGTGTTGGCTGAAAAGGTAAGCCGCCACTCTTTCTTGCCAATCGCCCTGATCCATGCGGCCCAAGGCTTCTTTGGCTGAGCGAACTGCGCGCTCCGCCCGGCCGTTACTCGCTGGATGATAAGGGGCTGTGGCTGCGTGTCTGATTCCTTGTTTGGCCAGGAATTCTTGGAATGTGGTGGAAGTAAACTGGGGCCCATTATCTGAGACTATCACATCCGGTAACCCATGTGTGGCAAACATCTTACGGAGGGCCCTCACTGTGCTCTCTGCTGTAGTGGAAGTCATGATTACCAGCTCCACCCACTTAGAGTAAGCATCGACTACTATCATGAAGTTTCGGCCATGGAAGGGGCCGGCAAAGTCAATGTGTAGACGGGACCATGGGCCTCTAGGAATTTCCCACTCACGAGGAGCGGCTGTGGGGGGATTCGGCCTAGAATTTTGGCATATCTTGCATCGGCCTACGTAATCTGCAATTTCCGAATCTAGCAAGGGCCACCACACATAACTGCGGGCTAAGGCTTTCATTCTCGCTATGCCTGGATGGTTTTTGTGGAGTGCGGGCAGGATTCGTGCCCGTAGGGCTGTGGGAATCACTACCCTATCCCACCCAAACAAGACAACCCCCGTGAAGAGCAAGTTCGGCTTGTCGCACTTTAAATGGTCGGAATCCTTCCGCTACCTTTTCCGCGGGCCAGCCCCTCAAAACCCATGAAGCTACTTGGGATAAGACGGGGTCGGCCTTTGTACAAGCTGCAACGTCCGCAGCAGAGACGGGGAGGTCGGATTCGGCAATGGACAAGATAGAAAGAGCGGGTACGTGGGCTGTATCCGTCTGTGGCAAGGGGCAACGGCTCAGGGCGTCTGCGTGCCCTAACTGCTTACCCGGACGGTATAACAGCGTATACGAATACGCTGTTAGGAACTCAGTCCAACGTGTCATACGGGGAGACAAGATGGGGGGGGTTGGCTTGTCGCCTGCCAATAGCCCCAGGAGCGGCTTGTGATCCGTGACAAGGGTGAAATTCCTGCCATAGAGGTAATCATGGAATCGCTTAACGCCGGACACTGCAGCCAGAGCTTCTTTATCAATTTGGCTGTAGTTCCGCTCCGTAGAGGAGAGTGTCCGGGAGTAGAAAGCTATAGGAGCCTCTGAGCCGTTTGGGAGAGCATGGCTCAGAACCGCCCCTATGCCATAGGGGGAGGCGTCGCACGTCAAGACTAGAGGCATCCTATCGCTATATTGAATTAGGACTGCCGACGAGATTAAAATATCTTTTATAGCCGCGAACGCGTGCGTTTCACGGCTACCCCATTTCCAGGCCGCTGACCGATCAAGCAGTCGGTGTAGCGGCTCAGCTAACGACGCCTTGTGGGGGATAAAAGGGGCATAGAAATTTAAAAGCCCCAGGAACGCCTGCAATTCCGCCCTAGAGGTGGGTGCCGGTGCGTTTTTGATGGCGGCAACTTTGGAAGGAGTGGGGTGGATGCCTTGTGCATCGATGAGAAATCCCAAAAATTCTACCTTGGGGACAGCGATTTCGCATTTGCTGCGCTTTAGTTTCAATCCTGCCTCCCTAAAACGTGTGAGGACCTCCCGCAGTATTTTTAGGAGTTCCGAGTGGCTGGGGGCTGCGACCAGGACGTCGTCAAAATAAGGAACGACGCCTGGGAGCCCATGGAGCAACCGCTCCATGAGGCTCTGAAAAATCCCCGGGGCAACCGAAACGCCGAATTGAAGACGGCGGCAACGGAAGGCCCCGCGGTGAGTGACGATGGTCTGGGCTGTAGCCGCATCATCATCTACGGGGAGCTGCTGGTAGGCCTGTGCCATATCTAACTTGGCGAAAATACGGCCTTGCCCTAAGGAGTGGAGTAGGTGTTGTACTACGGGAACAGGATAAGGATTTGCCTGCAGGGCCAAATTGATGGTCGACTTATAGTCGGCACATATTCTCACCGATCCATCGGGTTTGACCGGGAGAACTATGGGGGTTTCCCAACAGGCATGATCCACAGGCTCAATTACCCCCTGCTCTATAAGCTTATCAAGTTCCGCGTCTACCTTTGCTCTCAATGCGAAAGGGACCCTACGTGCCTTCAGCCTGATGGGCACGACCTGGGGATCGAGGCAAAGGGAAATAGGGGTACCCTTATAACAGCCCAATTTCCCATCGAACACATCTGCGAACTCATCTAAAACGCTGTCTACGGTGCAGGGAACTACCCTGTGCACCCCCTCTATAGTGAGGCCCAAGGCAGGAAACCAATCCAACCCAAGGAGAGGGGGCAGGTCATTCCTGACAATTAAAACTGGAAGTTTCCCCTTAAAATCTCCGTATTCCACCCGAATGTGGAATATTCCTGCCGTGGGAATCCCATTTCCCTGGTAGTCTAAGAGGGAGACCCCAACGGGGCGCAATTTACTCTGGGGAACCCTAGGGCAAAGGCGGGAAAACAGGGCCCAAGATAAAAGGGAACGGGAAGACCCAGAGTCCACCTCCATTCGGCAAAGCTGACCTTCAAGTCGGACGGCGGTGCTAATTTTGCGATCGCCGGCGGGGACGTGGGTAGCCTGGTAAACCACGCAGTCAGCGCTAGAGAGCTGGTAGGTAGAATGGCAGTCCTCAGCTCGCCTCGCAGGACGTGGTTGTTGGCGGCGTTGCGGTGCCTGGCGTTGGTCGCTGGGCTGCATAAATGATGGAGCTGGCACAAGAGCCCGGCAGACCCTGGCGAGGTGTCCTTCTCCTCGGCAGCGACGGCAAACAGCGGAACGGAACGGGCAGGATGCGCGGCTGTGGCGGCCGCCGCATCCGCGGCAAGGTGCGTTTGAGACTGGCTGAGCGGACGTCGGTGGTTGCTGGTGTGGTCTCCGCTTCGACTGCGTCCTCATTTGCCCGACGGTTTCCTCCTCCTCATCTTCCGTAGGAGGGAGGTCGTCGACGAGGTTCGTCTGGGTGGAAGGCCCCGCAGCAGTTTGCGCGGGGGGTTTCAGCTGGAGGCGCTCGATGTCGGCCGTGGATTGTTCGGAGAGCTCTGCTGCTCGTGCGGTCTCCACGGCTTGCACCAAAGTAATTTTATGATTCCGGAGCATACGGCTGCGCAATTGCACGTCACGGACCCCGCATACAAACTGCTCCACGAGGTTCTCCTCCAGGTCTGCAAAGTCGCACTGGGCGGCCACTGTGCGCAAGGCCTCTAGGAACTGGCTGATGGATTCGTTGGGCTTTTGCACTCGGCGGCGGAAGGTGAAACGGCGTGCGATCAGAGAAGGTGAGGGAGCGTAGTGATCCCTCAACCTGGACATTAGCTCGTCCCACCCAAGTTTGTAAGCTGGCCTCGGGGCGGCCAGAGCTCTCGCAGAGGCGAACATGGAAGGCTCACAACAAGACAAGAAGAAACTGCACTTCTCTTCATCGGTCTGTGCCCGGTTCTTCGATGCAATTAAATAGCACTCGAAACGCTCCATGAAGCCATCCCATGATTCTCCGGCAGATCCGAACGGCGCAAAAGGAGGGAGCGCTGATGCCATTGTGGTACGGAACAGGCGGAAAAATTTTACATTCGCTGCCGGGGTTCTCAGCCTGAAGAGCGTATCCGTGCTGGTTCAGACGCGGTGGCAAGCTGGCTTATTCTTCTCCGTAGTCGCGGGGATCTAATCCCACCTTCGTCGCCAGTTTTGCATCTTGGAGCGAGGAGGAAGGACGCGACAAGAGGATAAACTAAGCAGCAACCTTTATTCAACAAAGTAACTACGATTCAACGTGGCGTGGTTGGCGCCAAACATTTATACCTCCGAGTTTAAGCAAAGAGCCAATGGGGCGTCGAGTAACTCGACCAATCAGACGAGGATTGAACCGGCTCCGCCCAAGAACCAACCAGCCAGAGAGAGGCCTCATTTCTCGCGCTAGTATTCAACAGAGTGAAAGGAAAAGGAGGGTTGAAGGATCAGCAGATAGGAGAAAGAGTTCTGGAGAGAAGTGGGGATGGCTAGGAGATGTAGGTGTGTATGGAGTCATTTACAAATTATCATTGTTCATTATCATGGTGATGGTAATACCAACATTCTTTTAAATCTAATTTGAGCCAATGAGAGTTAGATGACTCAGAATGCCAGATTTTTACATTTTTATTATAACTTTAATTAACAACAGAATCAAAATTTGTTCAGGAAAAATGAATGTCTACCTTCATAAATACTTCCATCTGAATTTATCTTCATAGATCAATACAGTTAGTGTCTCTAAAATTATTTACACTTTTTGCACTTTCCAAATAATTTCTTGAGTGTGGATAAGACGTCTTGATTTCTTAGACTGTATATGAAAGGATTCATGGTGGCAGGGACAATGGTAGTAAACACTGTATTAATCATAGACCTTTCAGTAGAATAAGAGGAAGAGGAAGTCATATAGGTCAAAATGGCTGCTCCATAGAAGAAGCCCACCACACAGAGGTGGGACAGACAGGTTGTCAAGGCCTTGTGGCTCCTTTCAGAAGATTGTACCCTCAAAACCTGGAGAAGGATAGCAATGTAGGAGGAGAGGATGACTGAGATAGGAATGAGAAGTACCAGGAAATTTCCAATGTAGGTTATTTTTTCAAAACCAGAATTATCTGAGCAAGACAGTTGTATGAGGGCTGGATAATCACATATGTAATGGTTAATCACATTGGACTTGCAGTAGGGAAGAGGCAGGACATAAAGAGAGCAGGACAATGCTTGGAGAGTAGACCAAAACCAGGCAGCCACTGACATCATATGAAGGATGCTTTTCCTCATGAGGATGGGATATTGCAAAGGTTTGCAGATGGCCACATACCTGTCATAAGACATAGTAGCCAGGATGAGGCATTCTGCTCCCCCTAAAATCAAAGTTACAGTAATTTGGACAACACATCCATAGAGTGAAATGGTATACCTCTTGGTTACAAAACTGACAAATACTCCAGGAACAATGGTGAGAATTTGGCAGAGGTCCAATAAAGCTAATTGTTTGAGAAAAAAGTACATGGGAGTGTCAAGGCTAGAGTCAGCATTAATTACAACGAGAAGGAGACAGTTTCCAATAATTGCAATAAAGAACATGAAGCTGATAGCTGCCAGAAAATTGGTGGGTGATTTTTGATGTTGGAGTCCAAGTAGAAGAAACTCTTTCCATGATGTGGAATTCTTCTCCTCCATCCCTTTTTCATGCATCCAGGGCTACTCCCTGATGGTCACAGCACTGTATAAATAATAATATAGGCAGGTTAATACTTAAAGAACGTGGAAAATTAAATCACAGTAAACTAGAAGTGAGGAATAAATGAAATTAGGCATTCACATCTCCTCTCATCTTTCCACTCTCTTCCTATATTTAATGATTATTTGCCATCTTTCATGTCCTCTTTGAGTTCCTTATTCCACTTATTTTAACATCTAGATATCAAAAATCAATTCACTGGAACATGTAATACTTGGTGTATTAATTGAAGACACAAAACATTTCTCAATCTGTATTCCCAATTCTATCTCTTCTTTAACTTTGCAATTTTTTTACAAACCATTTTTATGAACAGGTTGTGCTGTTTTCCTTCCAATAATACTTTGGGTATTATTCTTGCCACAACAATAGTTTTAAAACTGTAGAAGCTTCTTTGCATCACATGGAAATGTTGATAGAGGGAAAAAATGTACAGGTACAAACTTAAGGTAAACCGCTCCAGACTTGATTGCAGAAAATACAACTTCAGCAACAGAGTGCTCAGTGCCTGGAATGCGTTACCTGACTTAGTGGTTTCTTCCCCAACCCCCCACAATTTTAACCTTAGACTGTCTACTGTTGATCTCACCCCTTTCCTAAGAAGTCTGTAAGGGGCATGCATAAACCCACCAATGTGTCTACTGTCCCTGTCCTAACAACCCCATTTATTCATATCCATTTCATGTATTCATTATCTTGTATGTATCTATTACCTTATACACGCTTGACAAAACAAACAAATAAATAAAGTAAATAAATAAGCATATCTCTGGTTATACTAAGGAAGAGCTTATATTTCAATGCTGCATAGTTGCAAATAATGTGAATAACTACATCACCAGTTGTGCAATAATCATCCCATGAAATATTTTGAAAGAAAAGCTCTTTGTAGGGATATTCTGTGTTTGTGGAATAAGCAAATTTTTCCTATTCTTATGTCTCCATGCATGCTTTAGTGTGTGCTCATAGAACACTAACTGCATTGGAGATAAACAAACATGCATATGAACAAATATACATACACATTCACGCATACAGTAAATGCATACAGTAAATGCATACATAGGGCACAATGTAACTTCAATATCTCTATACATGCTGTATTGTGTGCTCACAGTACACCAGTTGCATTGGAGATAAACAAATATACACACACAAGTATATATATGCACATATACATGCATAAATACGGCATGCTGTAACCTTAATAATGTAACCTTAGTAGGGGTGGGTAAGGCTGCTGCTATGGCTGGTTTGCTCACGGACATGCTTCGCCTATGGCACTGCCGATAGAACCGGTTCGGGGTTCACTTAGCAACATAGATTTTGGGCTCAATTGTGGTTGTAAGATGAGGATTACCTGTACTGAGATCCATGGAAAACTGTTGACAAGGAGCAGCTGTCTAGACCACATGGGAGTGGATTGCCTGTCCTCTCTTTGTCTGGAGAAGTTTAGAAAAACCATGGTCAGCATCTCTGCTCTCTCAGAGACATCTTTAATTTGCCATTCCTCCACTGGAAGTCCCTAGCCTTGGGATTTTTCTTATGTTGCTATGGCAAGGGACCAGACACTTTCTTGCATCTATTAGGGAGGGAGGGAGGGAGGGAGGAAGGAAGGAAGGAAGGAAGAAAAAAGGGAGGAAAGAAGGAGAGAGAGAGAGAAAGAAAGAAAGAGGGAAGGAAAGAGGGAAGGAGGGAGAGAGGAGGAGGAGAGAAAGCAAGAGAGGGAGAGAGAGAAGGAAGGAAGGAAGAAAAAAGGAGGAAAGAAGGAAAGAAGGAGAGAGAGAGAAAGAAAGAGTGAAGGAAAGACGGAAAGAGGGACAAAGGGGGAGGAGAGAAAGCAAGGGAGGGAGAGAGAGAAGGAAGGAAGGAAGAGAATATTATTTCTCAAATGCATATAAAAACATATAAGGAAGAGTTACATGGAGCAGCTCAACAACCCATCCAGCCCAGCATACAGTGTCCCACGCAGGCCAGTCAGAAGCATGGACACGAGAATAATAGGCCACTTCATTTATCTTCCCTAGCAGCTACTGCTCAAGGTAGACGTTCCAGCCAGTCATCTCTGATTCCTGAAGCAACAAGCACTCACCAGTATCAGAATCCAGGAACTTCTCGGCCTCCCCTGGAACTCCCTGGATGGAGATTATATCATCTCTAAGAGCTGGTTGAGCCACTGGTGCAAATGAGGACAGAGAAACAAAGGGAAAAGTCTTCAGATCTTTTGTCCTAATCAAGCTATTGTTTCAAAGCAAAGTTTTTGCAGCTGTTTTTCTAATAGCAAACATGTTCCTGCTGCTGAAATTAACACCTAAATAATTTCTAGCATTCGTATGACTCAGGCATGCCAGGATTTAAACTCTCTAAGGAGACAAAATTAGTTTTTCCTTTAGGGAATGATGTTTAAATATCTTCCCAGTTTGGGGTCTTGTGAATTTTTGACAACTAAAAAAATAATCCCTCTCCATTCTTCTATCTCCTAGCTCAACAGGATCTCATCTTCTTATAATAACACCTAAATTCTATTTGTCTTGTTCATCCATGTTCTTCCTTTGGGAAGATTATGTCACATTTTCATAAAACCTCATCCTGCTTAATTTAATAAGAACTAGCTCCCCCTCCCTCAGCTAATGGTTCTCTCCCTTATAAACTGGTCTGATTAAATTTGACTTTGGAAAGAAATTATGTAAAGGGGATCCTCTCTTTTCTAATGAAATGGATAATGTGCCAAAACATAAAAAGGGTAGAATGAAATTTGGTGTGGCGATAAAATCCAGAAAAAGAAAGCTTAGGAATCCCACCAGGCTCAAGGTTGACTCAGCCTTCCATCCTTCTGAAGTGGGTAAAATGAGGACCCAGATTGTTGGGGACAATAGGCTGACTCTGTAAATCACTTAGAGAGGGCTGTAAAAGTACTATGAAGAGGTATATAAGTGTTTGGAATAGAAGAGTACATAAGAATATGTCAGTTAGAGTTAAGGAAAATAGATATAAAGTGATATGGGGGTGGTACCTAACAACACGTAAATTAAATCAAATGGATGGTAAATATACAAATATTTGTTGTAGGAGGTTGGAACATATAAACATATGTGGTGGGGTTGTGATAGTGCACAAAAAATATGGGATATGGTGTTTACAGAAATTAGAGCACTGTTGAATGTAAATCTAGAGATGTCACCCAGGATTGCATTATTGTTGCTGGTGGAAAAAACAGGATATAAATGAAACAAAAAAGGAAATGATTGTAAATTTGATAATGACAGCTAGATTAGTGATGGCTAAATGTTGGGGACGAAATTGGGATATTCAAAGAAATGAGTGGTATAATGAAATTTGGAGTATAGCAACAAATTATAAATTAACAACAGAAATTAAACTTAAAAAAGGGATGATTAAAGTAAATAATTATAATGAAATATGGGTTTTTTTATAAAATCAGTGTTGATGGAAGGCAAAGGGAATAAATCTACTCACGAATATATGTTGTTTTGGAGGGTATAAGGGCACAATTGGAATATATTGTATATCTAAGAAATTTAAAGGGGGAAAGGTCCCCAGGGGTGGGGGCTGCACTGTAACAGGGACGTGCAGTCACTAGAGGCAGGGGAGGCGTGGCTTCACCAGTCATGAGGAAAAGGAAAGAATTTTAAAGAATTTTTTAAAAATAATTAAAGCCAAGGTAGTTGCTACCAGATTCACAGTGACTTGGAACAGTGCTTTGTGTTAACCATAGGAGGAGGCCAGAGAAATAGGGGCCTCCTGTGCATAAAGAATTTTTCACCTTTTAAGAGATAACCAAGGGTTAAAATGCGAAGAATTCCTTATGCAAATGAGGCACGTATTCTCTGGCCTCCTGTAGAGGGCATTTTTAGAGGCTTTTTAGAGTTCTCTGGGAGCAACTAGCTCAGTCTGACAGAACTCTGGCCTTTCATGAGGGGAGGGCAGGGCAGGTCAGGCAGAAGCAGAGTTGAAATCGTCTCTGAAACAGCTGGAAAAAGGTGCGTGTGTGGGGAGGGGGGAGGAATTCAAAAAGTTTGATCGGAAGGCAGCAGGGGAAGGGGGTGGTATGGCAGAGGAGCTGCTTTCAAGCCTTTGGAAAATATATCCAATCCAACTTCTGTGTTTGTTTGAGAGTGAGTGAGGGAGGGAGAGAGGAAGGAAGGAGGCGGAGGGAGAAGAAAAAAAAAGGGAAAACTTATTTTGCAAGGGAGAAAAATGCTGTCACTTTAAATCGGAACTGAGCATGCCTGGCTGTGGAATTCTGGGAGTTGAAGTCCACAAATCTAAAAAGTGCCTCACCAGCCCTAAAGCACGTCACTGCACTGTAATATGTGTTTTTTCTTTCTTTCTTTTTTGTACTCAATTGTATATGTACTGTTTGTATTATTTGTGCTTTAAAAATATATTTAAAAAAACCAAGTCTATTGCTTTTTGTTATTCCTTCCACAAAACACTGTCCCACGAAAACTAAATTTGCCGGCTCAACAATATAAAGATTTAGAAGGCCAAGGAATGCTGGGAAAAGGTCCTGGGAAGCAAGCAGGACTCAGGGAGTGTGATGGTGCACATGGTTAGGATGCTGGGGTCACCATCAAGGCTCATGTTTGAGACCTGGTTGATGCCGTGGGATGAGGTGAGCTTCCACCACATGATCCAGCTCCTGCTGACTTACTGGTGCAAAAGCGGGTGACTGCAAGTAGCTTGATGGGTATCACTTCGGTGGGCAACTTAACAGGGATATGAAATGAGCTTGCAGCTGGGCATCCTCCAGGCAATGGTGATGCTCCTTTTAACCAGTGGTGGCATTCAAAATGTTTTACTACTGGTTCTGTTAGAGTGGGTTTGTGGGCGTGGCAGGGGAAGGATACTGCAAAATCCCCATTCCCTCACCACTCTCAAAATTTCCGCTACTGGTTCTCTAGAACCTGTTAGAACTGGCTAAATACCACCTCTGCTTTCAACTCAGAGGAGCTTCAGTGGTCCCGACATGAATGTAGTTGTAAGAGGACTCTAGGAAAGCAAAAGAAATCAACTCCCTAGAAAGAAATCATGTTCACAGAATCCTATCTCCTTACCTTTCAAATGTCCAGTGTTTTTGTAACCCTGCCTATGACCCCATAGTTACACCTTAATGGCCTCACTGATCTCTGGAGTGGGTGGCTACATTAAATCTAACAAATAACAACAACAGTGTGCTATATTCAATGAAATGCCTAGGTACTATATCCAATCACATGTATATTTAGTTGTACATGGCTATCAAGACTGCATTGTGTCTAGCATGTTGATTCCCCTGACATTGTATGCCATACCCCAGGGGTGTCAATCTTGTGTCATCACAATGACATCATATGACATATTGAGACTTTTTCCCCTTTGCTAAACCGGGCCTGGTCAATGTGTGATACATCCGGTCCATGGGTCGCGAATTTGACAGGCCCTGCCATATGCTAAATACATAAAAGTATATTGTAATTAGTGCAATGAAGGGCTGTAATCACCTCCCTCTTCGCCTCCAGCACTATCAATAAATCAACTGGTGCTTCAGTGCAATGAGTCTGTCAGGTGGGAGAGATTAGGTCCACAAGTTAAGTTCCAATTAAATTGATTTATTGCTCATGCCTGGGAATCTAGTCAACTGCATAGCAATCTAGTCAACTAAGGCCAACACTAATTTGACATTAGATAAGGGTTAATGGAACTTCAGAGGGGTGGGCTTTAGGCTGCTTGTGAGCACATAATAGTTCCAGGCTGATTCCCCTTTTGACTCTTCTCCCAGGCTCTGCTTTTCCTTATCTTACAGTGTCCTGGTCATTGAACCAAATTTATCCCTTAAAAATTCCACAACAGCAGACACTAAAATCCACAATGTACCAAAATCTCTGACCAACCATGCTTCAGAGAGTAGTCATAGCTACTAGACATGGTAATTATTATGTGCCACAATCTATTCCAATTGTTCCCAACCAGATGCCCTCCAGATACTGGGACAACTTCCAAAACTTCTAGAAGAATAGAATATAATCTGGCCAACCTTTAGTATCCTAATCAATAGGTCCTTAAAGTGATATCAATGAATGATCATCAAGATGCTAACAGTTGCTCCTCACCATAATAAGCTGCTACCTACAGTATCACACGTGAGATGTGCTGCCTTTGTTCACAACCCAGCTGGTATAGGTGGAAAGTGGAGACCCTTTTCTGGAAATTGGATGGAATTGCTACACTTGGGCATCATTTACACCTAGATTTGCAATCTATAAAATTTACTGATTTTTCCTTTAATAAATTCAAGAGGACACCACAATATTCAGTGTGTTAGAAGACTGTAAACCACACAGGACACAACCTGTTGATATTGAGTGGGCTATTGATAGCTGGAAAGGCATATAACCTCATTAGGATTAGTCCTCCTCTCTGTACATTATTGTAAAAATATTTATTAAGCAAAGGGAAATCACAATCTTTAGATTTCATAGGGAATTTCAAAACTTTCTAAGCATTCTGCATACATAACCCTAATAGGAGTTCTGCAGGATCATATAGATTTTATATTTCAGTTCAGAGGCTGAAGATGAAAGTAATATTTCTAGACATACAAAAGACATCATAAGTAAATCAGAGGACATAATATTTTAGACTCTAGTAGAATGCAATTGTTTGATTCATGTTTTCAATATTTATATTGATCAATAAGACAAATGGGGAATAGACTTCTATTGTTGCTAAGTATTGAAGTTTGCCATAGTGGGAAAAATAGGAGGAAGGTTTATCAGGTATGTTCACCACTTTAATTCCACATGTAGGATGGGATAAAATAATAACAGCAAGAACATCTTCACTCCTATTGGAGCAAATGGCTAGATTTAAAAAAGAAAGTATGCTGTACCAATAATGTTCCACTATTATGTTGTACCTATCAAGTCACTAATGCAAGTTGAGTTTTCCAAAGATTTTCTTCAGAGCTTCCAAGACATCTCGATTCCTCAAGCTATATATGAAGGGGTTTGTCATGGCAGGTACAATGGTAAAGAACAGTGTATTAACCATGGCTTCCTGGGGTGAATAAGAGGATGCAGGTTTCATGTATGTCGCAAGACAAGTTACATAGAAGATCCCAACTACACACAAGTGAGACATGCAAGTTCCCAAGGCTTTGTGACTCCTTTGAGAAGATCGTACCCACACAACCTGGAGGAGGATGGCAACATAGGACGTGAGGATAACTGAGAGGGGGATGAGAAGTACCATGAAATTTCCAGCATAAGTTGTTCTTTCAAAATCAGAATTATCTGAGCAAGACAGCTGGATAAGAGCTGGATAATCACACATATAATGGTTAATCACATTGGACTTGCAGTAGGGAAGGGGCAATACATAAAGAGAGCAAGTGAGAGACTGGACAGTGGACCAAAACCAGGCTGCCACTGACAACATATAACAGACGTTTCTCCTCATGAGGATGGGATATTGCAAAGGTTTGCAGATGGCTACGTACCTGTCATAAGACATGGTTGCCAGGATGAGGCATTCTGCTCCCCCTAAAAGCAAAGTTATAGAGATCTGAACAACACATCCATAGAGTGAAATAGTATATTTGTTGGTTATAAAACTGACCAATACTTGTGGAACAATGGAGAGAACTTGGCAGAGGTCCATGAAAGCCAACTGACTTAGAAAGAAGTACATGGGAGTCTGAAGTCCAGAGTCTGTTTTAATTAGAAAAATAAGGAGGCTGTTTCCCATCAGAACAATCAGAAACATGAAGAGAAGCCCCCAAAGGAAGAGGGTGGGTGACCATTGATGCAGAAGTCCCACCAGCAGAAATTCTCTCCATGAAGTTATGTTCTCCTCTCTCATTCCTCCTTCATGTGCCAAGCTTTTATCTAAAGATACAAAAATAATTTGGGACAACGTTTATCATAAATCTGTTGAAATCCATCATTATTGATAGATATCTTCCTCACTCCCTCTGCTGTGGATAGGCAATGGCTAAAACAATGTTGATGACATTGGAAAAGAATGTTTCATTTGAAAATGTTTTGCTTCTCGTCCAAGTGGCTAACTTTAGTTGGAACTGAAGAAGCTTCTTGGATGAGAAGTAAAACTTTTTCAAGAGAAAAAAAAAAGGAAATCCAGTTGCCTTTTGAAAAAAGCATCTTTAGTACAACCATGACTTGGATGGTTGGGAATCCTCACAGTCCACTTGCCTATCTCTTTCACCCTGATCCAGGTCCCTGCACCTTTCTGTCTTTAAAACCCTGCAAAATATTTGCTTTAATAATAAGCACAAAAGGAAAGGCTCTTGGATACAACTATAATATGCTTCAAGAGAGAGAGCCCGTATGAGCAGTCATAAGCCCTAAGTCAAAAATCTGAAATGCTCTGTTTGTCCACACCAGAGGTGGCCCTTGTTTAATATTTAAATCAGGAGGCAGAATGATCTCTATACCCAATTTATGTTGAGACAATTAAACATTAATGACCTGCTTTAGTTTTGCATCTCTGATAATGAGCAGCTAAGGAAGATGTAATGTTGCGTATTTGGAAAACAAGTACTTGTTGACCAAGATCAGGCAAGCAGATGTGTTTAGTCAAGTAAAGAGTGTGCTGCATTGTCAGGGATACCCTTAAAATGAAAAATTGAGTTTAACCTCACACAATTGTGCAGGGAGACATACACCTGCACACACATTCATGCACACATTCATGTGCACCAGGAATGTCACTTACAGCCTCAGGAATTCCTGGATATTGCAGGGATGCAATTATTGCTATTATATGATTGCTATTGTGGTGTTTGTATACAAACACACACAAACAAGCACAAACTTAATAGAACTCACCATAATTATCTCTTCAGAAATGAAGCATTACATACCTGCAGATGTTGGCAACAGCCAAGGAGAAAAACAGGGTTTTAAAATAAAAAAGCTCCATTTGAGGTTCTGAATCTTTGCCCAACTGAATTATTTTTCATGGCTTCCATCTCAAGCCATGCAACGTGATTCTTTTCAAATGCCTCAGGTTTATTCTTTCACTGCAAGAGTCATCGTCCGACATCCTTCAGGAGACAAGCGATTTCCATTCTGAAAATTAGTGAGAAAAACTGCAATTTTTAGAAATCAAATCAGGGAGAAAAATATGTGCTAGAGATTCAGGGATCAGTCGCAAGCATTGACCTGATTTTGATATGATCAGTTATATACATCTAATTCTTAAACATGTAGACTGTGATTCAAGGATTACTTATGCACAGCAATGGAGAGAAAGTGAGAGAGAAAATAAGAAACAGACTCAGTCCATTTTTTCCTGCCTGAATTATCTGAGGAAGGAAAAAACTGCATTCATTTTGCAAAGCTCAAGTTAGGGTCACTCTGTTTGTCATTTTTCCTACAGCCAACTAAGTCTTTCCTATATCCTGGGAGAGGTTGAGAGGCTTCTTCTTTAGGGAATTTGGTCTCTTTTCACGGTTTTAATTAAGGTGCAGTTTCAAAAGGGAAAATTTAAGAGCATAAGATCATATCATTTATTTCTGCAGGTTTTTTTTTTTTTAAAAATCTGATTTTCTTAAGAGAAGTTATTAGGCATTTTAGTGAATTGCAAAGTGACATCATGAAAGTCATGCTAGTTCCAAAAAGCCAAATCTTTTTGCAATAGTGTAGAAAAAAATTGCATCCTAATCTAGAGTATAGGCAAAGTCCCACTTAGTTCTGGTACTGGCCTTGTTATTTGAGCCTGAAACCCCAAACCTTTCTCTTCAGATCTCAGAGCTGCTCGTGTTCTGCTCCTGTGTCTTGCACAGATGGATCTCCTTATTCCTGAGCAAACTCACTGTCTGGCCTGGAAGCCATCTTTTGCATTGGGCCTTCAGGCCTGCCACATTAAATGCTGTGGGGAAATGGGGAGGATTATATGGAGTATGGGAGATATATAGTCTAAATAACATTCCTTTCTCAGAGAGACAAGGACACTTTGCACTGGATTGGTGTGACTGGGAGGGATCTCCAGTTGGGACAGGGCCAGATTGGACCATGTGATGGACTTGTGGGTGCTGGGCAGGGACTTGAACTTTCTTTTTTTAAAAAAAATATATTTTATTCATTTTCACATTCCATTTTACAATCACTTATATACAGGGTATTTGCTATAATAAAAAAAAATAAAAAAAAATAAAAAAAATAAAAAAAAATAAAAAAAAATAAAAAAGAAAACACAACTCATCATTCACAACCCCACCTGACACTTCCATCCTCCATACACCCCATCTACCCCCTCCAACTTTCCTTTCCTCCCTCTAACACTCCCCTCCTACTTCCCTTTCCCCTCAAACCTTCCTTCTCCCCTTACTCCCAACACGCCCTCCTTGCATTCCCCTTACTCCTTCCTTACTCCTCCCTCCTCTTTCCCTCTACCTCCCTCCCTCCTTGGTGTATTCCTTTATTCAAGTGTTGTTTATTATAATCTAATAAAAAGTAAAATAAACCAAGGAAAAAAAATTTAAAGAAAGAAAAGAGAAAAAAAAAGGAAAAAAAAAGAACAACCGTATATAAGTGCATTCTTGTTCTTATTGAGACTATGTTAACACCCACCCACCCACCCCCCATAAATCCCCATCCCTACTCCTCCCGACTTCCCAGGGCCCACACCTGGCACTGCCTTCTATCTAAAGTATCTTATATTCATATGGATTAAAAATAAAAGCAATATATTAAAGGAAAAAAAAAACCAAAAAAAAAGAAAAAGAAAAGAACAAAGAAAAAAAAAAAGAAACTCTTTGTGTTAAGCTCAGCCCCCCATCTTTATATATGCTTAAATAGTGTAAGTCATTCTATCTATATTTTATTCTCGTCTCTTGCTTCTTTGTTATTTACCCCGACCTCCTGTAGACTCTCCCATTCCTCTTCCTTAACCTTGTATTCAGATAAACATTTATCCAAATTTGTATAGACATCAATATACAATCTAACTCAAAAATAATCCCTTCTAGTAAAATTTAAGCAGCGTGGATCATTCCACATATTCAAATATTACTTTACAGAAGAATAATCAAACTTTCCCTTTCTTAACCTTAATTTCAAACAATAATTCAAAATAATCTAACCAAACTTTCCCTTCTTAGTAAAGTTTAAGCAGCGTGGATCAAGTATTACTTTACACAAAAATCAGTTTGCATTCTATCTTGAAATGATCCCGACCAGCTTTCCCTTCTAATAGGATTTAAACAACGTAAATCATTCCGCATGCATTTTGCCCTCATCCCTTGCTTCTCTGATATTTACCACTATCAAATTTATGCAGACATTAGTTTAAAATTTAGCTCAAAATAATTTCACCAAGCTTTCCCTTCTAATAAAAATTAAATAGCATAGATCATTCCACATATTCAAATAATACTTTCAACAAGAATCAGTTTACCTTCCGTTTTAAAATTATGTCATCCAGCTTTCCCTTCTAACAGAATTTAAACAACATAAATCATTCTGCATTCATTTTACATATATACATTCAGTATCACCCCACCAATATACGTAAATCATTCCGCATGCATTTTACCCTCATCCCTTGCTTCTCTAATATTTGCCACTATCAAATTTATACAAACATTAGTTTAAAATCTAGCTCAAAATAATTTCACCAAGCTTTCCCTTCTAATAAAAATTAAATAGCATAGATCATTCCACATATTCAAAAAGTAGTTTCAACAAGAATCAGTTTACCTTCTATTTTAAAATAATCTCTTCAAACTTTCCCTTCTAACAAGATTTAAACAACGTAAATCATTCTGCATGCATTTTACATATATACATTCAGTATCACCCCACCAATACATTCCGCTTTTTCTGCCGGAGAGAGGTCGCAAACCCCCATTCAATCCACAACTTTGGTGAATATTTTAGAATGTCTAAATCCTCAAACTCCGCTTTTCTGCTTCTCCGAGGGAGGGGGAGCTACCCCCTCCATCTTGCAGCCATGTGGTCTGTTGCTTGCCTTCTCCTTCGGCTTGTCTCTCCTCTTTTCCAAGTGAATCAGGAAGTCCCGCCTTCAAAGTCTTGTAATAGAAATCTCGAGCCTCCGAAACAGAATTGAGATGAAGTCTTTGATTCTCAAATGTGACCGTAATGCCGGCTGGGGCCTCCCATTTATATTGAATCTGATGATTTCTAAGCTCTTTAGTTAAGAAGGTATAGTCCCTTCTTGCCTTTAACATCTGGAAAGGTATTTCTTTGAAGACAATCAAGTCCTGGCCATCAACTCTCAAACTATTATTGTAAAATTTTTGCATGATCGCGTTTCTGGATTCTTTTGTGGAGAAATATATAATTATGTCCCTCGGGAGCTGTCGCTGTTCCACTACCAACGAATTCTGGCGATAGATTTTCCGAATCTGCCAATCAAAGTTAAGTCCCGGGCTTCCCACCGCATGGCTGAGGGCTTCAACAAAGGTCTGTTTCAGATTCTCTCGCTCCTTTTCGCGGAATCCTCTGACTCTTATTGCGAATGCCTTCTTATTAAAGTTTATCATAACGAGCTGTTCTTGGGTGTCTCTAATTTTTTGTTGTAATATTTGAATATTAGTAGTCAAATTAGAATTAGCCTCCTCCAAACTTTCCAATTTATTCTCTATTTCAGCGGTATAATCTGACAGGGCAGACACGGCTGCAAATGTATTCGCCTTCATTTGGTCAATTTTAGACTTTAAATCACCATATAGCTCCAATACAAATTCCTTAATTTCTTGTTTAAAATCATTAAACATTTGAAAAAAAAAATCCTGTGTTAAGAATTCTCCAGTAGAGGGCGTAGGAGACAAGGGCTGCGATTCCAGTGTAAATTCTTTAAGTTCATTCATAGATTCTTTAGGCACATTTGTAGAGAGACGCTTCGATTTTGACCTGGGTGCCATTATAAATAAACAAATAAACAGCGCTTTCGCTCCCCTCTGTTTCCAAAAAACCCCAAAAAAATTATTTTGTTAAGGAGCGGTCTGCAGGAAGGTAAAACCGGCTACGTACATCCCCTATCAGTCACCAACGGAGAGAAATCGCCATTTTGAAGTCCGTTTAAACAAAGAAGCCTCTAAGACAAATGGTGCTGGTATTTAAGATAGTAATAAAAGCATAAATCTCACAGGAGTGGGACCCGCCCGTATTAATCCTAGCTTCAAACAACTTTGCTTTGTCCTGGGGGGGGGGGATCGCCTGTCTAGGGCTGCAAAAAAAGGCAGCTGAGAAGAACTGGCTGGAGATAATTCACAGCCTTTCTCTTTTTTTTTGGCTGTGGACAGAGATTAGATCCAGCGTGAGCGGAGCTTTTATCTCCGGACTTGAACTTTCAATTGGGTGGGGAAAACCTTCAGATTCAGGTTTTCCCAGATGCGCCAATATGGCATCTCTAATAAAATGTGAGCCGAGGTGGCGCAGTGGTTAGGGTGCAGTACTGCAGGCCACTTCAGCTGACTGTTATCTGAAATTCAGCAGTTCTAATCTCACCGGCTCAAGGTTGACTCAGCCTTCCATCCTTCTGAGGTAGGTGAAATGAGGACCCAGACTGTGGGGGCGATATGCTGACTCTGTAAACCGCTTAAAGAGGGCTGAAAGCCCTATGAAGCGGTATATAAGTCTAACTGCTATTGCTGAAATGGAACTTTGAGGAAACACAAGCCTGGGAGTCTTCCTTCATTAGGGGTGTTACTTGGAACCTTGACATTAACCCGAATCTTCTTTAAAAACTCAACGAGCTCCTCCAAACTCCGGGGTGCTGTCCAGGGTCCTGAGACCCGAATGTTGACCCGAAACCAGGTGGTGCGAAGACTCAGGGAAGATGAAAGAAGACACCAAGGCCTGAGTTTCCTCAAAGTTCCATTTTATTAGAAATGTCACATTGGCACATCTGGGAAAACCCAAATCTGAAAACTTGCAGGTTTTCCCCACCCAATTGAAAGTTCAAGTCCCTGCCCAACACTCACATGTCCATCACATGGTCCAATCAGGCCTCGTACTAACTGGAGATCCCTCCCAGTAACATCATTCCAGGTGCAGGGCAAGATGTCCTTGACTCTCTGAGAAAGGAATGTTTATTTAGACTGCCATACTCCATATAATCCCCCCTCCCATTTTCCCACAGTAGAAATTGTGTCAGGCCTGAAGGCCCAATGTAAAAAGGCTTCCAGGTCTGACAGGCTGCCCTGCCCCCCCCCCCCCCAGCAGAAAATCATGTCCTGTAACAAGAGTAACACAGGGGTTTAAAATCATATACCTGACCACTTCTTTCCCCCGCCCCCAGGGGTGGGACTAACAACAACCACCCCTTCAAACAGACCGAAAACAGACTATGACTCAGAAGCATTCGGACACTAATTTGCATCACACAGACAGTACTTAAAACCAAAGACCATGTCTCAGTAACAACAGCCAATCAACAATCAGACCACGACCCAGTTATTAGTTTGCCTCCAGTGCACTTGCAGTCAATCCCAAAGGTGCTATTTGAAGAGCAACCAGACTTCCTTGTTTTTAGAATAGAATAGAACAGAGCTGGAAGGGACCTTGGAGGTCTTCCAGTCCAGCCCCCTGCTCAAGCAGGAGAACCTATACCATTTCAGGCAAGTGACTGCCCAGTCTCTTTTTAAAATCCTCCAATGATGAAGCACCCACGATTTCTGAAGGCAAGCTGTTCCATGAGTTAATTGTCCTCACTGTTAGGAAGTTTCTCCTTAATTCTAGGTTGCTTCTCTCGTTGGTTGTCCTGCCCACTGGTGCTTTGTAGAAAAGGCCTTCTTTGAAGATGTTTTGCTTCTCAGCCAAGAAGCTTCTTCAACTCTGGCTGGATGATGGGTAGCTGAAGTTAAAGCTTCGATGAGAAGCAAAATATCTTCAAAGAAAAAAACCAGAAAGTCCAGTTTCCTCTTGAAAAAGCACGTTTGGGACAACCATGACCTGGATGACTGAGAATCTCCATAGGCACTCCCAGATCAATCCTTATATCCAGGCCAAAATAAGCACTCATGTTTCTCTCACCATCTCCACTACAAAAAATCAAAAGCTTGGTGAGATTTATTTATTAAATATTGGGAAATCTTACAGTATTGAGTGGCCAAAAAGAGATAAAAAGCAACAAGGCAGCAGAAGAGGGAGGAACAGAGAGACATGGATACTGGGCAAGAATATATAGTGTTTACACATCTATATATCAAAAGGTATAGAATTTTCTCATGCTTCTAGAAACGAAAGGAAAGCTGATTATAATGAGCAGGTTTCTATAGGTTGGGAAATCTAAAGGATTGTTACTCCTGCGCAGCTGTGTATTTAGGAAGTTCACGAGACAAAACACAGGTTTCATTATGATGGACTAATAGCTCTTATTTTTGAATGAAATCTGTCCAGAAGTGGTATTTAGCAGGTTTTGACCAGTTCTGGAGAAACGGTAGAGGAAATTTTGAGTAATTCGGAGAACTGGTAAATACCACATTTGACTGCCCCTACCCTCATCTATTCTCTGCCTCCTGAGTCCCAGCTGATTGGGAGGAAATGGGGCTTTTGCAGTAACCTTTTCCCGGAGTGGGGAGGAAATGGGGATATTACAGTATCCTTCCCGTGCCACGCCCACCAGGCCATGCCACACCCACAGAGCCGGTAGTAAAAAGTTTTGAATCCCAATACTGAGTCTGCCCAAAGTTGGCTCAAATCAGGCAGCCTCTAAATCCAATAAACAAATTTATATACATTTATCCCGTTCTCATTTCTTGACAGAAGGGTATGTAAACATCTTGGTGATTGGGACCAATCCTCACCTTTTAAAATAGGATGCCTAAGGAAGGTGTGAGATAAGCCAGCCTAGCTAAAACGTATCATATATTATATGATAAAATAAACTAAAAATAAATAAAACTATGTAATCTTATGCTTTGAACTTCTCACTTTTGAAATTGTATCTTAATTAAAATCTTGGACTGAGAACCAAACTCCCTGAGGCAGAAGTTGCTCAGAACCTCTCCCTGCATATAAGGTTGGCTGCAGGCAGAATGACAACGTCGTCTCTAACTTGATTTTTTTCATAATGAATAGTCAGTTTTTTCTCCATTCCTCAGTTATTAAGTAAACATTTAATTATGTTGGTTTTAGGTTATAGAGTTATCTATTCAATACTGTATCTGTTTCTTATTTTGTGTGTGTGTGTGTCTGTGTGTAAGTGACTCTAGTATTAGAGTCTACATTTTTAAAAATTAGATTTTTATCTGATCAGACCAAACGGACATCAATGCCTGTGCCCATCTGTACTTCAATATCACAATGTTTTTGCCCTGATTTGGTTTCTTAAAATTGCAGTTTGTCTCACTAATTTTCAGAATGGAAGTTGTTTGTTTCCTGAAAGATGTAAGACAATGAATTTTGCATTGTAAAAAATAATTACAATATATTTGAATAGAATATGGCAGATGGCATGATTTAAGGAAGTCATGCAAGAAGCAATGAAAAAAAACCAGCTGAGTGAAGAATCAGAAACCTAAATGGAGCTTTCTGACTTTAAAAGACCCTGTTTTTTCCGTTTGCTATTGTGAACAGCTGCAGGTATGTAAGTCTTGATTTCTGAAGAGACTATTGTTCCTGGAAAGCAGATATTTTATAAAAGTTCATACGGCAACCATCCAACTCATAAAACTGTATTTGAAAATAACTTACAGACAGACAATTATAATTACAACATGAAAACAACTATAATTTGATTGATATATACAGATAGATAGATGATAGATAGATGATAGATGATAGATAGATAGATATAGATGTATCAGTAAAATATAATAACAATCATATTATTGTTATATATATTGTATAATGTACTATACTATACTATATACTATGTAATATACTATATTATATAATATTATAATATAATATTCTCTCTCTCTACCTTCCCCCGAAATGTGGGTGTGTGTGGGGGGATGTATTTGAAAATCTCATTTTAACAGTATGACTGGAAACACAGATGACCCTTTGCTTGATTAGGAACAAACCAAACTGTTTCCTCATCTTGATACACAAATCCTTATTTTTTCATTGTTCAACAATATTGTCCTCCTTTATCAGAGATGCAAAGCTAAAGCTTCTCATTAATGTCTAATTATTTAGACAGAGTTGGAGAAAGAGAATATTCTATTTCCTGCTTAGAGAAAGGACACATTTTGTGTATATACTGTATTTTGAGTATTGCAGATTTTTTGTTTGGGACCTGTAACTGCTCATACAGGCTCTCTCTTGTACAGTATATTGTGGTAGCATTCAAGAATCTTTTTCTTTGGGCTTACTATTAAGGAAAATGTTTTTCTGGCTTTTAAAAACTCAGACCTTTGCAGAATGAAAGAGATAGGCAAGAGATGCTTTCAAAGTGAGGCCAGGGAGATAGAAAAGCAAAAGAGAACGAACACCCAGATTAGGTTCCTATTTCCTCCAGGACTTTGCTCTCGGTCAACCCACTCACAATATTCTTTGGTGTGGGGAAATTTAACCCTCCTGTGGTAGGATAGAAATCTAAGAAGTGAACCCATCAACCCCCAAACTTTGCTCTAAAATTCAGATAATCCTTGACCATGACAACAACTAGGGGTTTGTGGATTTTATAATTCACATATTTGTCAAGATACTTGAACATGCCACTCATTTTTGAAGATGCTGAAGACATTGACATGTATTTCCATTAAAAAAAAATTCTATTTTAGTGTATCTTTCTACTTTTTAGTAAATATTTATATTCTATCTATCTATCTATCTATCTATCTATCTATCTATCTATCTATCTATCTTATCTATCTATCTATCTATCTATCTATCTCTATCTATCTATCTATCTATCTATCTATCTATCTATCTATCATCTATCATCTATCATCTATCCATCTATATTTCTCTATCTACCAATCATACATACTAATCAGTGTGAACTAATTTGAGGTTTAAGATTTGAAAATTCAGTTACAATTTAAGATTTGCAGGTAAGGATACAGAATTGAATTGGATCGGTTGGATTTAAATATAATAATCTTAGAAATGTCTATAGGTATGTGCATGTGTGAAAACACAAGACCCTAAGTTCTAGTTCCATCTTAGTCATAAAGCTAGCTGAATTAATTTTGAGCCGGTCACTTTCTCTCAACCCTGGGAAGAAGGAGAAAAGGGCAAACCACTGAAATTTACCCAGAAATTATGTCCAGACAAATCCCAAGCACATTTGTCTAGCCAGTCACCAGGGACAACAAGAAAACACCCAAAATATTTAAAATATGTTCCAAAGAAATAATCTGCAATAGTTTATTAGATATTTTTCCCACCTTTATTGTTTATAAGTAACCCAAAGCAGTGAACGTACATAATTACTCCTCTTATTTTCCATGCAAAAACAATCCTGTGAGTTGGGCTAGGCTGAGAGAGAATGACTTTGCTTTCATTTATTCTTTTTGGATACAAATGCTAACAATTTAATTAGAAGGAGCGGAGAGAGGAAGGCAAATGGTCTCAACTAGTTGTATCTGTGTGGGCATCAAACTTGAGCCTTGAGTCTATCAGTGGTCAAGCTGTGGAGCAAAGCAGCACCACCACTCATCTGAGTCTCCCGTCACAGGTGTGCATCCTTCTTGTGCACACACTGGTGTAAGAGCAAATGTACTCAGCCACTCGTGCAGTGGACCTTCCCACCCAGTATCAGACATGACAGGGACAGACAAATATGGAAGCAACATGGAGTGGTTTCTTGATTCTAGTTTTCAATAGTGCATGAGGAAAATGAAAGGGAATAAAGCTGGGTGGAAAAAGAAGAGGTCAGACAGATTGGACAGACTGACAGTATATTCCAGGTTGGACCAATTTATGGAGATGTAAAGAAAGATGCAAATGGCTATGGGGAAGTAAAGAGAAAGAGAAAACCAGAATTAAATTAGGAAGATGATAAAGTTTTGAAGACAGTTGAAATCAAAACTTCAATATTTTGGACACCCCTCAAATATATGGATATGTTTTATTCATATTTAAATCTATGGATGGTTGGATGGATGGCATAGATAGATGATAGATAGATAGATAGATAGATAGATAGATAGATAGATAGATAGATAGATAGATAGATAGATAGAGATAGATAGATAGATAGATAGATAGATAGATAGATAGATAGATAGACTTAGTTCTACATTATATTTATTTATTTATTAAATATATATGCTACAGAATAATATATATCAAAATGAATATAGATAGATGATAGATAGATAGATATAGAAAGATAGAGATAGATAGATAGATAGATAGACTTAGTTCTACATTATATTTATTTATTTATTTATTAAATATATATGCTACAGAATAATATATATCAAAATGAATATAGATAGATGATAGATAGATAGATATAGAAAGATAGATAGATAGATGATAGATAGATAGATAGATAGATAGATAGATAGATAGATAGATAGATAGACTTAGTTCTACATTGTATTATTTCTTTCTTTATTAAATTTATATGCCACAGAATAATATAAATTTAAATGATATTTTTCAATGATGCCTTACAAAATTTATAAAAATTGTAATTTGTTAACTAACTAAAATTGTGCAACACCTGGCACCAAAACACCCCGTGGAAGATAGTCCCACACATAATACCAGAATTCAACTTTTGAAAGCAACTGTGTTTGGGGGGTGGATTAAAGATGCTTGGAAGAATTGCAAATAAGTGCTGCTTTCATACTTTTCCACATTCTAAAGTAGCTTTTTAAAAGCAAATCTGAAGCAAACAATACCTAATTTGTTAACAGAATGAAAACAAATAATGCAATCAAGTCAATTTTTATACTGGGATGCTTCAAAATTCTGGAAATCTGATCTCAACATAAGTGGAAAGTAATGAATGGCACAAAGCTGGCATACCCTAATGAAGAATTGTGCACATTCTTGTGCATTTTCTCATATAGCCTGTTCCTCCTGGACATTTGTAATAATCTTATCAGAGGTGGCCTATGATATACTGTTTCTTCAATTTAAAGTAAATTAGGAGGGGTGATAAAGAAAAATCTATTAATAGTGGTGGACTACAACAGATTTATGACAAAAGCACTTCCAAATTATTTTTGTATCTTTAGATAAAAGCTTGGCAATGAAGGAGAAATGAGAGAGGAGAACATAACTTCATGGAGAGAATTTCTTCTGGTGGGACTTCTGCATCAATGGTCACCCACCCTCTTCCTTTGGGGGCTTCTCTTCATGTTTCTGATTGCTCTGATGGGAAACAGCCTCCTTATTTTTCTGATTAAAACAGACTCTGGACTTCAGACTCCCATGTACTTCTTTCTTAGTCAGTTGGCTTTCATGGACCTCTGCCAAGTTCTCTCCATTGTTCCACAAGTATTGGTCAGCTTTATAACCAAGAGGTATACCATTTCACTCTATGGATGTGTTGTTCAGATTTCTGTAATTTTGATTTTGGCAGGAGCAGAATGCCTCATCCTTGCAACCATGTCTTATGACAGGTACATAGCCATCTGCAAACCTTTGCAATATCCCATCCTCATGAGGAGAAACGTCTGTTATATGATGTCAGTGGCAGCCTGGTTTTGGTCCACTGTCCAAGCTCTCACTTGCTCATTTTATGTATTGCCCCTTCCCTACTGCAAGTCCAATGTGATTAACCATTACATGTGTGATTACCCAGCTCTTATCCAGCTGTCTTGCTCAGATAATTCTGATTTTGAAAGAACAACTTATGCTGGAAATTTCATGGTACTTCTCATCCCCCTCTCACTTATCCTCGCTTCCTATGTTGCCATCCTCATCCAAGTTGTGAGGGTACAATCTTCTCAAAGGAGCCACAAAGCCTTAGGAACATGCATGTCTCACTTATGTGTAGTTGGGATCTATTACGTAACTGCTATTATAACATACATGAAACCTGCATCCTCTTATTCACCCCAGGAAGCCATGATTAATACACTGTTTTTTACTGCTATGCCTGCCATGATAAATCCCTTTATATATAGCCTGAGGAATCAGGATGTCTTGGAAGCTCTGAGAAAAACCTTTGGAAAACATAGCTTGCATGACTGACTAGATAATAAAGGCATACTGCTAACATTAAATATTTTCTGTTTGAAATCTGGGCATCTGCTCCAGTAGAAATGCAGTTATTGATATTTCATAATATTGGATGTCTCTTTTTAATTGCTGTTATTTAAGTGATGGAAAGGGGACAAGTGAATCCAAAGACTACATTATGGAGCTGGAGTCTAAAATGCTATATCTTCTCATCTAGTTACGATATCATTAATATACCCAGAGAAAGTGATTTTTACTTTAAACATCTGAATTGCAATAGGTGCTTGGTAATGTGGAAATATTGTACAGAATTATTTGAGTTTTTCTATGAGAAATCTTTAGATCTCTCAAATCTAAGATGGTTAAATCTGAATGGTTATTTCCCTATTTAACTCAGTAAATACTTGTAAAATAATAATGTGTTAAGGATTAATTGAAGTATGATGTGGTCACTTCTACCAATAAGGCAGTCAAAGTTTTGTGTTGTCTAAATTATCCCTAAAGACACTGAACACAATCAATGGATATTGTATTCTATTATATTAAAGTGGAAAAAATAGACTTTGTAGTCTAAAACTTAATTAGAATAGATTTATCCATCATCCACATAACAGAATAACAGAGTTGGAAGAGACATTGGAGGACTTCTAGTCCCAGCCCCTGCTTAGGTAGGAAACCCTACACCATTTCAGACAAATGGCTATCCAACTTCTTCTTAAAAACTTCCAGTGTTGGAGCATTCACAACTTCTGGAGGCAAGTTGTCCCTCTGGTTAATTGTTCTAACTTTCTCCTTAGTTCTAGGTTGCTTCTCTCCTTGATTAGTTTCCACCCATTGCTTCTTGTCCTACTCTCAAGTGAGAGGGTAGAAGGAGAATAGATTGACTTCCTCTTCTTTGTGGCAGCCCCTGAGATATTGGAACACTATTATGCCCAACTGATTCTTGAAGCCTTATGCTTCATATGAAAGCTATCGTCTTTCCACCTATGCTGGCTGGGTTTATGAATAATGATAATGCATCCCATGTTGATACTCAAAGAATAACCTTATCGTGGAGAGGAGCAATTGACTACTCAGATAACATTTTGATGCTGACTCAATTATTGTTCAGCTGCTAAGTCTGACTCTTCGTGACCCTATGGATCATAGCAAGCCAGGCCCTCCTGTCCTCCACTGTCTCCCAGAGTTTGCCCAAATTCATACTGATTATGTTGATGACACTATCTAACCATCTCATCCTCTCCTGTCCACTTCTCCTTTTGCCTCCAATCTTTCCCAACATCAGGGTCTTTTCCAGTGAGTTCTCTCTTCTCATTTGGTGGCCCCAAAGCATTTGAGCTTCAGCTTCAGTATCTGTCCTTCCAAAGAACAATCAGAGATTATTTCCTTTGGGACCCTATTGATACTAAAGGTTGACTAGATGACACTCTTCTCTTCTGGAAATTTTGAGAATTGCTGTCCCAATACCTGAAGGACATCTCGTTGTGTAATAGAATATGTGGATGACCTTGGGAAATGTGGGGAAGAGATGCTATCTAGGAAACAATATGACAAGAGACACAGGAGACCTCAGTGGCTTAATGGTCAGGGAAGAGGCTGAAGAAAATCTGCCCTAATGGACCAAACAGTTAAAAGTATCAGTGGGAAGTCCATACGTTCAGATTGGCAAGATTGTGTTAATATGCCCTTAAGTAGGATTAATTCTCCTTGTGTTGGTAGTGAAGGAATGGAAAAGCACAATGGCCCTGCCTCTTTCAATCAGATCCCTTGAATTTAGTTATGTATGCTGTTGCACTCATAATATTGATAGTATGTCTATAACAGTGGTGGGATTAAAAAAAAAATTACTACTGGTTCTGTGGGCATGGCTTGGTGGGCATGGCATGGCTTGGTGGCTGTGGCAGGGGAAGGTTACTGCAAAATCCCCATTCCTTCCCGATCAGCTGGGACTCGGGAGGCAGAGAATGGATGGGGGTGGGGCCAGTCAGAGGTGGTATTTACCAGTTCTCCAAACTACTCAAAATTTCCACTATCGGTTCTCCAGAACTGGTCAGAACCTGCTGAATACCACCTCTGTTCTATAAGCCAGTGTATTTAATCCATGAAGTCATAGAACGGAAGAAATGGAAGAATTGGAAGAAGATGTGAAGTTCATCTGATCCTCTGGATAATACCCAACAGAGGTCTACCTGCTTTTGTTCACATTTCTCCAGCACAAGAGAATACAAAAAATTAATAATAAGAGAGGGAGGGAGGGAGGGAATACAGTCCATTCTTGGACCGCTCTCAGTATTAGGAATTTTCTTGTTGATGTTCAACTGAAATCTGCTTCCTTGTTATGCCATTCCCTTCCTTCTTTCTTATCTCGCCTTCTAGAATGGCCCTGAATAACTGGATGGCCCTCGAGAGTGCAAGGGTCCCTCATATGACATCTTAAATTGTGATGTACTTTATTCCTTTTAGGTTGTTTTTGGTGAGCAATAAAATTTCCAGAATCTCAGAATTAAATTAGGCAAAAGTTCTAATGAAAGGAAAAATTGGTGATATATTCGAGGGAACTTTTTTCTCCTTAGTGGATTTTTTTTTTTTGTTACAGAATCCTGAAAAACTCTAGTCTGGGGTACAGATAGAACAGAAACTATGCAGTTGTGTGTTCTTAGTAACTTTATTGTTGATTAGCCAATATCAACATACAGAATATAAAAAAACAGAATGTTGGTAAGACCATACATAAAATGGAATAAAAGAAACAGATTAAATAAAAAGAATAAAATGAAGAATGGAAATCAAATTTTTTTGTATTATCCCTGTAATTTATCCCTATCAGACCTCTCCCTCCCTCCCTCCCTCCCTCCCTCCACACACTCACACACTCACTCACACACACACACACACACACACAGTGGGGGGAGACAGGGATATATATACGTGTCTGTGTCTGTGTCTGTGTCTGTGTCTGTGTCTGTCTGTCTGTCTGTCTGTCTGTCTGTCTGTCTGTCTGTATGTATGTATGTATGTATGTATGTATGTATGTATGTAGGGGTTCACAGTTCCTCACACTTAGAAATGTTATGGTGTCTCCATGGTCACATAATCAGAATTTGAGTGCTTGGCAATTGGCATGTATTTACAAAGGTTGCAGCATCCCAAGGTAACATGACAGCCATTTTTGATCTTCCCAGGAAACTTCCATCAAGCAAAGTCAATGGGAGAAGCCCCCCCACATTTTGCCATAAAATTGGACGCAGCTCACAATGACCACTTCAGTTAGTGACTGAAGTTCCATTCCCAATTGTGATAATAAGTTGAGTACTACCTGTGCAACATCATCCTTGACTATTATTATTTTTTCCCTTCGTGTGCAAAGGTTCACATTTTATCATAGCACACATGCCACTCTCCACAGTTCGATTAGCAAAGCACATGTCTTGATGACGTTCATTTGTTAAACACGAGGAAACTTCAAAATTATTAAATGGCCAAAGAAAGATAAAAAGCAGGAAAAGTATCAGGAGAAAGAGATCAGTGGTGGGTTTCAAAAAAATTTCGAACCTACTCTGTGGGTGTGGCCTCCTTTGTGGGTGTGGCTTGCCAGCCATGTGACCTGGTGGGAGTGGCTTGCCGACCAAGTGTTCTCTCTCTCTCTCTCTCTCTCTCTCTCTCTCTCTCTCTCTTTCCTTCCTTTTGTCTCTCTGTCCTTTTTTTCTTTCATCTCTCACTTTTTCTTTCTTTTTTCTTTTTTTATTTCTTTCTTTCTTCCTTTCTTTCTCTTTCTCTCTCTGTGTGAGTCTGTCTGTGTGTGTGTGTCAGTGGTGGGTTTCAAAAAATTTTGGAACCTCTTCTGTAAGTGTCGCCTGCTTTCCGGGTCCACTGGTGGAACCTCTTCTAACCAGTTCGGTAGATTTGATGAACCGGTTCTACCGAACTGGTGCGAACTGGCAGGAACCCACCTCTGAAAGAGACATGGATATTGGGTGGGAAAGCACAGTATTTACACATCTATGTATCAAAAGGCACAGATTATGAACAAGACTTTTGGAGCTAGTCACCCTCCTTTTCAAGAAACAAATCCTTCCAATTTTCCAAAACAGGACTCTATGGCCTGTCCGATCCATAGCTTACAGTTGTTCCTTTTTTGAAGTGCAAAAAGGCATTAAAGCAAAAACAGAGATTTATTTGTTTCAGAAATGAGCCAGAAGGTCTAAACATTGACATGCTCCTGGCTTCAAATGGGAAAGGTTTGCAACAAAGGGAACAAATATGCTGAATTCTTTCACAAAGTCCAGTTAATTTTAGGATTTTGTTCTTGCTTGGAACTTTCCAGAGGTTCTGGAAATGGCACGGAAGGGCAATCCTTAACAGAATGGCCTGTGGTTATTCCATGTAGAGCACTTTTAATATTTATGCATAATGGCATCAGAGTAGATAAAGGTAAAGGTAAAGGTTCCGCTCGTACATATGTGCTAGTTGTTCCTGACTCTAGGGGACGGTGCTCATTTCCGTTTCAAAGCTGAAGAGCCAGCGCTGTCTGAAGACGTCTCCATGGTCATGTGGCCAGTATGACTAAACACCAAAGGTGGATGGAACGCTTTTACCTTCCCACCAAAGGTGGTCCCTATTTTTCTACTTCCATTTTTATGTGCTTTCAAGCTGCTAGGTTGGCAGAAGCTGGGACAAGTAACAGGAGCTCACTCTGTTACATGGCGCTAGGGATTCGAACTGCCAAACTGCTGACCTTTCTGATTGACAAGCTCAGCGTCTTAGCCACTGAGCCACTGCGGCCCTACAGAATATCAGAATAGATATGAACATTTAAACTCTAAGAAATTCATTCTCTATTCTGCACCACGAAAGAAACATTTTTATATAAAAAAAAACCAACCTCAAATAATAATTCTGTACAATATCTGTACATCACTATGCACCTACTGTAAGTGAGATGCTTAAAGTAAATGTCACTTTCGCTAGGTACCGTATATACTCGAGTATAAGCCGAGTTTTTCAGCCCACTTTTTGGGCTGAAAAAAGCCGCCTCGGCTTATACTCGAGTCTACAACTGGATCCGGCAGTGCTGTTGCCTGTTGGAGGAGGAGGAGGCGAACCAGCCTGCCATCGCCGGCCACCGCTAGCCCCGCCGCTCTTCCCGACCCCTTCCAAGCCCCACAGTCCAGCGGACGGAGCAGAAGCAGCCCCGGGGCTTCGCTGCCGCTCCCCGCATTTTCTGCACGGGGATCCCTTGGAGAGGGGATTCCAGCCTGCCATCGCCGGCCACTGCCAGCCCCGCCGCTCTTCCCACCCCCTTCCAAGCCCCACAGTCCAGCGGACGGAGCAGAAGCAGCCCCGGGGCTTCGCTGCCGCTCCCCGCATTTTCTGCACGGGGATCCCTTGGAGAGGGGATTCCAGCCTGCCATCGCCAGCCACTGCCAGCCCCGCCACTCTTCCCACCCCCTTCCAAGCCCCACAGTCCAGCGGACGGAGCAGAAGCAGCCCCGGGGCTTCGCTGCCACTTCCCGCATTTTCTGCACGGGGATCCCTTGGAGAGGGGATTCCAGCCTGCCATCGCCAGCCACTGCCAGCCCCGCCGCTCTTCCCACCCCCTTCCAAGCCCCACAGTCCAGCGGACGGAGCAGAAGCAGCCCCGGGGCTTCGCTGCCGCTCCCTGCATTTTCTGCACGGGGATCCCTTGGAGAGGGGATTCCAGCCTGCCATCGCCAGCCACTGCCAGCCCCGCCGCTCTTCCCACCCCCTTCCAAGCCCCACAGTCCAGCGGATGGAGCAGAAGCAGCCCCGGGGCTTCGCTGCCGCTCCCTGCATTTTCTGCACGGGGATCCCTTGGAGAGGGGATTCCAGCCTGCCATCGCCAGCCACCTGCCAGCCCTGCCGCTCTTCCCGACCCCCTTCCAAGCCCCACAGTCCAGCGGATGGAGCAGAAGCAGCCCCGGGGCTTCGCTGCCGCTTCCCCGCATTTTCTGCATGGGGATCCCTTGGAGAGGGGATTCCAGCCTGCCATCGTCAGCCACTGCCAGCCCCGCCGCTCTTCCCACCCCCTTCCAAGCCCCACAGTCCAGCGGATGGAGCAGAAGCAGCCCCGGGGCTTCGCTGCCGCTCCCTGCATTTTCTGGATGGAATAAAATGAGGTGAAAAGAACCAAAAATGTGCCGTTTTCTCACAAGGAGTCCCTGTAACTCTGCTTCTCAGCCACCATTCCTTCCAGTTGGCAAAGGCATTCAGGATTTGGGGATGGAGGGGGGAGTGTCTTCCCATTCATTGGGGGGGGGAGTTGAAGACCACTGAACCAGATTAGGGAGTGTGCTAAAACAGGAGCCAGGGAACCTGAGAAAGGATCTGAAGTGGCATCTGTGAATAGGCCCAGGTGGGAAAAAGGTGCCCAGAACATCCAAGGAGTTTGGATTATTCTTTATACTATTGATGTTGTTTGTATATTTTTCTCATGGATTGCATCAGTGAGGTTTCTTCTCGGCGGGGCTGGTGGTGGCCGGCGATGGCAGGCTGGAATCCCCTCTCCAAGGGATCCCCGTGCAGAAAATGCGGGGAGCAGCAGCGAAGCCCCGGAGCTGCTTCTGCTCCGTCCGCTGGACTGTGGGGCTTGGAAGGGGGTGGGAAGAGCGGCGGGGCTGGCAGTGGCCGGTGATGGCAGGCTGGAATCCCCTCTCCAAGGGATCCCCGTGCAGAAAATGCAGGGAGCAGCAGCGAAGCCCTGGGGCTGCTTCTGCTCCATCCGCTGGACTGTGGGGCTTGGAAGGGGGTGGGAAGAGCGGCGGGGCTGGCAGTGGCTGGCGATGGCAGGCTGGAATCCCCTCTCCAAGGGATCCCCGTGCAGAAAATGCGGGGAGCAGCAGCTGAAGCCCCGGAGCTGCTTCTGCTCCAGTCCGCTGGACTGTGGGGCTTGGAAGGGGGTGGGAAGAGCGGCGGGGACTGGCGGTGGCCGGCGATGGCAGGCTGGTTCGCCTCCTCCTCCTCCAACAGCACTGCCGGATATCCGCCCAACGCTGCGGGGGCGCCAGCGGGAGCTTTGGCGGCTTCACCTCAGCCGCAGCGCTGGGCAGCAAATGTGCTGGTGCTGTTGGAGGAGGAGGAGGCGGCGGCAGCAATAGCACCTGAGGACAGGACAAGAAGCAATGGAAACTTGTCAGAAGGAGACTCAAGCTGGAAATAACGAGAAATCTGACAGTAAGAACAATTAAAATCCTAGGAAAATGTCCTTTCATGAAAAATTACTTTTTCAGTTAACTCTGCCTGACATTAGTTGGGCGAACTAGAAATATTAGTTGGCCAATTCTAAAAGGGAGCACCAGAAAGAACTTAAAATATTTTTTAAGAGAGCTGGGTTTTTCATTTATATTATATGTATGAACAGAATTAACACAAATTGCAGATACCAATCAAACATAAAGAAAAAAAGGATGAAATAATGCTCATTTTTAAAAACTCAGTGAAAATAAAAACAATATACCAAGAAGGTGGCATACTGGTTGTGATTTGATCTCTTCGGGGGATCCCGGGGATCCCCTATACAAGTATTTTAATATTGCAGACTTGCAGTATTATAAGTCATACTGATATTATAGAACACTTTAATTAAGCGGGTCCCTTGAATAAACATAACTTTGAGTTTCAAATAACACTGATTTTTTATTTTTGAAATTTACCGGTAGTTGCTGCATTTCCCACCCTAGGCTTATACTCGAGTCAATAACTTTTCCAGCCTTTTGGGGTAAAATTAGGTGCCTCGGCTTATATTCGGGTCGGCTTATACTCGAGTATATACGGTAAATAAAAGGGGTTTTATCAGGATGAGGAGTCGGCTTCATGCTTTTGGGAAGCCTAGGTCATAACACTACCTATATTTAGGAAGCTGTCTGAAAGCCATTAATTCTTGAAACAATTCTCAACAATTCTGTTCCATCTTCCACCTTGCAGACGTTCAGATAGTTGAAGAAAACTATTGTGTCTTTCTTCTCAAGGCCAAAATGCGCAACACCTCCCAGCCATTCCTCATAAGATTCCTTTCAAGCCCCTTGTCATTATAATTGTTCCTCTGGACATTCTGAAGTTTGTCAATGTACTTTCAAAATTGCAATGTCTTGGTTGAAATCTGATCAATAAGTTATCTGTGTGTGAACACTGTTTCATAACGATCAAGATAATGCAAAAATCCTACCTATTCTTATCTGAGAAGGCCAGGTAACCCAGGACAGAAGTGAAAAATGACATATAGTATCCGGCACCTTCATTCAAAAAGTCTCCAATCATCTCTACTGCCCCACTGCTCAGATTTCCTTCCTTAATTAAATATTCCTGTTAAAGAAAAATTGGTGAGGGAAAAATACACATAATACTTTCTTTTTGAATTGCATCTAATTTTGTAGGAGAAGAGCAGGCAGAGCTGGTGGGGGTGGAGTTAAGCATGTCATCCGTTTAGAATCATTGTGTTGCCACAACCAATTTAGTGTTGGAACTTGACCAGATTAACGTCAGCTGTAAAGAACTTAACCAGATTAATGTCAGGTGCAAAGAATCAGGAACATTCATAAGAATGCAGCATAGAAGATTTATTCAAGCCTATGCACAAGAATTTGGTCAACTAAAATTTAACACTAATTTGGCACTAGATAAGAGTCAGCAGAATTCAGGAGGAGTTGGACTTGGTGAGTTTGCTGATATGCTAATAATTTAAGTAGATTAGAGGTTTTAATATTTTTAATATTTTAATATTTTAAATTCACTCCTTATGCAGTCTTTGGAGTTCACTTTTCTATCGGTAAAATAGCAGCAATTAAAAGGAGACATCTAATGACATCAAATTTCAATAACTCAGTAGAATGCATTTCTACTGTGCCCAGATTACCAACAGAAAATATTCACTGTTATGTTTCTCCTATCAAGTCACTGATGCAAGCTGTGTTTTCCAAAGGTTTTTCTGAGAGCTTCCAAGACATCTTGATTCCTCAGGCTGTATATGAAGGGGTTTGTCATGGCAGGTACAGTGGTAAAAAACAGTGTATTAACCATGGCTTCCTGGGGTGAATAAGAGGATGCAGGTTTCATGTATGTCACAAGACAAGTTACATAGAAGATCCCAACTACACACAAGTGAGACATGCATGTTCCCAAGGCTTTGTGGCTCCTTTGAGAAGATCGTACCCTCACAACTTGGATGAGGATGGCAACATAGGACGTGAGGATAACTGAGATGGGGATGAGAAGTACCAGGAAGTTTCCAACATAGATTGTTTGTTCAAAAGCAGAATTATCTGAGCAAGACAGCTGCATAAGTACTGGATAATCACATATGTAATGGTTAATCACATTGGACTTGCAGTAGGGAAGGGGCAGTACATAAAGAGAGCAAGTGAGAGCCTGGACAGTAGACCAAAGCCAGGCCGCCATTGACATCATATAACAGACGTTTCTCCTCATGAGGATGGGATATTGCAAAGGTTTGCAAATGGCTACGTACCTGTCATAAGACATGGTTGCCAGGATGAGGCATTCTGCTCCTGCCAAAATCAAAATTACAGAATCTGAACAACACACCCATAGAGTGAAATGGTGTATCTCTTGGTTAGAAAGCTGACCAATACCTGTGGAACTATGGAGAGAACTTGGCAGATATCCATGAAAGCCATTTGACTAAGAAAGAAGTACATGGGAGTCTGAAGTCCAGAGTCTGTTTTAATCAGAAAAATAAGGAGGCTGTTTCCCATCAGAGCAATCAGAAACATGAAGAGAAGCCCCCAAAGGAAGAGGGTGGGTGACCATTGATGCAGAAGTCCCACCAGAAGAAATTCTCTCCATGAAGTTATGTTCTCCTCTCTCATTCCTCTTTCATTTGCCAAGCTTTTATCTAAAGATACAAAAATAATTTAGAAGAGCTTTTGTCATAAATCTGTTGAAATCCACAATTATTAATAGATGTTTTCCTTTCCCCATTTTGTTTTAAATTTATCAAACAGCATATCATGGGCCATGTCTAATAAGATTATTACTAATGTTCAGAAGGAATGTAGCCGTATGTGATAATGAACAAGTAACATGATTTGGAATCTGTCTTAGATTTGGATACGATAGCATTCTCCAACTCACTACCTTCCAGTTATGTTGAGGTTAGATTTCCAGAATTTTGGGGTGTGCCAGAAGATCTTGAAAGGGCCAGACTAGGGGAAGTTGAGTCATATCTGACTGCACAAAGTCTCTCTGTTAGTCAGATCGGCAGTCTCTAAATTTGATATATAAATTAAATGAAGAAAGTAATTGACCAGCCTAAGGTTCTCAAAAGTAGCTTTGTGCCTAAGATTGGACTAGAACTCAGGGTGCCTCATTTTCTAACCTTGTGTCTTAATTAATATACCCAACTGGCTCTCTAGCATACATAAATATATGCATACATATACATCATTACACATCTCTAGGATTGTTGTTTTTAAAACCAGGCAATCCAATCTGTTGCCTTACCTGCAAATCTTAAATTGTATATTTGCACTGAACCTTCGCCCTGTCAGATCTGACATCTTAAATAACATTGGTTCAAATGGAGGCAGAGAGGCAGGCAAGAAGGCAGGCAGACAGACATACAATAAGAGTGTATAATCATTTACTGAAATGGAATAAGATTTATTGATATACAATGAAATGATGATAGACAGACAGACAATAGACAGATAGATGATGGGTAGGGGGAGAGAGAGAGAGAGATAAAGAGACAGACAGACAGACAGACAGACAGACAGACAGACAGATGGACAATGCATTCAAATGTCTTCCATCTAGAAATGAGTGTCATGTTCAAGTAGCTGTGCTTAGGATCTTTTGGTATGGAGGATGAAAACTTTGGGCAATCTCCAAAAATGTCTGAATGATAATATCCATGAACCCCAATCAGTGTTCATTATCAGAGATTATCTGGATTTTAGTTTAGGGGATTGATTGGACTGATTTCTATCCCATCTTAAGTGAGGTAATTTTCCCCACAAAAAAGGTATTGTGAGTAGCTGGAGTGAGGACAAATGACCCACCCAAAGTGCTGCAGGGAATCTGAATCTGGGTTCTTCTTTCCCCATCGCTCTTCTGCCTCAATGGCTTCATCTTGGGAAGCATTTTGGAAAGCCTCCGTTGCCTGTGTTGACACCCTGATCCAGCTCGCTGCACTTTTCTGAGTATTTAAAAGCCCCCCCCCGCAAATAACTTCTTCAGTAATAAGCACAGAAGAAAAAGCTCTGAAATATTACCACAATACACCATAGGAGCCTGTGTGTCAAGCCCCAAGTCAAAAATCTGAAGCGCTGTGAATATACACACGAAGCAACTTTTGTCTAATACTTAAAGCAAGACAACTTCTTTGAGGCAATTAACAACAAGCTTTAGTTTTTGCATCTCTGATCAAGAGCAGCAAAGGAAGATGAAATGTTGGGCATCTGAAAAATAAGTACTTGCTTTTTCAAGATCAGGCAAACAGATGTGTTTGTTCCTATCCCTGCAAAGAGTGATTTGCATTGTCCGGCAAATTTTTAAAATGAAATTTTGAATTTTAAACAAAGGGACACATACCTGTACACAGCCAGAGTGTCATTTATCACCATATGAATGATAAAGCAAGGATACAATTAGTATCGTATGTGTACATAAAATAATGATATAAAAATATAATAGATATAAATAAAAGTGCATGCATAAATACACCATTGTATAATTTATGCAATATACTTTTTCATAACACAAATTTAATTATACACATACTATTGCAATTATCACATGATAATTATATTTGCCTGTCTGAAAGTTATTTGCAAATATAGTTTTATGAGTTAAATAATTGCATTATATTACTGTTTAAGAATATCAGCTTATCAAGAATAATTATCTCTTCAGAAACGAAGCATTACGTACCTGCATGTGTTTGCAACAGCAAATGCAGAAAAATAAGGCCCTTTAAAATCAGAAAGCTCTGTTTGCGTTCTGAATTTTTGCCCAACTGAATTGTTTTTCATTGCTTCTTTCATGGCATCTTCAAGTCATACAATCTGATTCTATTCATATGGTAAATATTCTTTCAGTGCAAGAGCCAAGGTGGCGCAGTGGTTAAATGCAGCACTGCAAGCTACTGCTAGATCAGCAGGTCAGCGGTTCAAATCTCACCGGCTCAGGGTTGACTCAGCCTTCCATCCTTCCGAGGTGGGTAAAATGAGGACCCAGATTGTTGGGGGCAATATGCTGACTTTCTGTAAACCGCTTAGAGAGGCCTGAAAGGCCTATGGAGCGGTATATAAGTCTACTGCTATTGCTACTACTGCTATTGCTATTTATTGTCCTACATCTTTCATGAAACAAGTAGCTTCCATTATGAAAATTAGTGAGACAAGCTGAAAGTTTTAAAAATCAAATCAGGGAGAAAAATCTCTGCTACAGATTTATAGATCAGTAACAAGTATTGATCTGAGTTTGACCTGCTCACATACAAATCTGATTTTTAAAATCTAAAGTCTAATTCCAGGCTCATGTGGGGGTAAAGGAGGGAAAGAATAAGAAATCTGTTTTTCCATTCCTAATTATCTGTAACTTACAAAATTAAAAGTTTATTTAATAATAGACGAAAGGAGAAAAAAAACCCTATGTATTCACTTTGGAAAAAACTCAAGTTACAGCCAATCTACCTTTCATTCTCCCTGCAGCCAAGTAAATCTTTCATATATCCAGGTAGAGATTCTGAGAGACTTCTACTTTAGGGAATTTGATTTTCAGTCCAAGGTTTTAATTAAGATGCAGTTTAAAAAGTGAAAAGTTTCTAGAATCAGGTCATACCATTTGATTACTGCAGGTTTTTTCTTCACTTTCTGGTTTCCTTAATAGAACCTCCTATGCATTTAGTGAATTACAAAGAATTACAAAGTAACATGCTAAACATGTCAGGTCCAAAAACAAATTGCAATAACCGTAGAAAGGATAGATCTGCATCTTAGAGTTTAACTGGCTTCACATAACCACTCCCTAGTCAGAATTACAGAACAAAAGAGTTGGAAGGGACCTTGGAAATCTTCTAGTTCAACCCCCTGCTCTGGCAGGAAACCCTATACCAGTGATGGCGAACCTTTTAGGCACTGAATTCCCAAATCGGAATGCATGCACATGTGCGTGCCGAAACACCGGAAACCCGAAGACCAGCTGGCCGGTTATATGTGATTACCCAGACATAGCCTTGGCTCGATGACCTGTAATCAGTCAAAATTAGAATAGACTTTTAATGATATGGATTGAACTTATTGCAATTACTAGTTACATTTGGTGATTTATATAGTGTTGCACATTATTACTCATTCTGAACTATACTATCCAATACTGTCCAATATGAAGGTAAAGGTAAAGGTTCCCGTTGTACATAGGTGCTAGTTGTTCCTGACTCTAGGGGGCGGTGCTTAACTCCATTTCAAAGCCAAAGAGCCAGCGCTGTCCGAAGATGTCTCCGTGGTCATGTGGCTGGCATGACTAAATGCCAAAGGGACACAGAGCGCTGTTACCTTCCCACCAAAGTGGTATTTTTCTACTTGCATTTTTACATGCTTTTGAACTGCTAGGTAGGCAGAAGCTGGGACAAATAACAGGAACTCACTCCATTACGTGGCGGTAGGGATTCAAACCGCTGAATTGCCAACCTTCTGATCGACAAGCTCAGAGTCTTAGCCACTGAGACACCACCTCTCTTTTTTACTATCCAATATATCCAGTAGTAATTCTTAGTCCCTCAATGTGACATATGTTATATCTAATCATTCATAGTCCATTAATTATATTTCAGAAAAGTATAACCTTACAGACATTTTTAAATTTCTGATTTATTTATATGTTTCATATTTTTGTAAAGCTTCTTTTTTCCTCCTGTGCTACTCAACTACCACAACTTCTAAGAGGGAAAAAAGGAACATTTTTTTTAAGTGATACAGATAGTCCTCAGGTTACAACCATTCAGTAATTGTTCAAAGTTATAATGGCACTGAAGAAATATTATTTATGATGGGTCTTTATAGTCTCAGCTGTCACAGCATCCCATGATCATATGTCTGAAACTCAGTTCTTTGGTGCCCAGCCTGCAATCACAATGTTGCCTGCCATGTGACCATGATTTTCCAACATTCTCTGGCAGCTTCCCACAAGCACAGTCAATTGGAAAGCCTGCAGGAAATCAGAAGTTGAAAATTGTGGTAATGTGAGGTCCTCACTTAACAATCCTCATAAGCATTTTAACAAAGGCAAGTGGGACTGCCAGAATTGCCATTAATATAAGACAAGTGATGTCATACTTTATGACCGTGTCACTTAGCAATGGCAATTCTGAAACCTATTGCCATTATAAACCAAGTACTACCTGTAGTGTCTTATCAACTTTGAGAATTCCCTTCACTACATACTCTGCACAAGTAAACAAACATGTAAGTTTTCTACACTTGAGCATCTTATCTCTTCTTGGGAGAGATGCTGAAGATACGCATGAGATTTAAGTCCTCACATAAGGGCTAGAGCAAATTTTCTGTGATTGTCTTTTATTTTGATATTCTTTTTTGAACCAAGCCAAGCCATTTGCTGGAATGTATGAGTAAAGTTGGTTTTGATGACATTATGTACCTTGTCTTTGTCTGCATTTGCCATTTAGTAAGAACTTTTAGCATATAAGTTTGGACAGAATGTGCTTTATTGTGTGCTTCCAACCAAGAAGAATGTTTTTTTTTTACTTAGGAATGTCAAGTTCAATAGGTCAGAACAGGTACTTCATTATATACTCCCTATACAATATTGTAGTCTCTAGTCTATTTTGGTTGATTATTTCATCCTGTTCTGAGCACTGAATTTTTGGAAGGATATCAACAAACTGGAGCACGCCAAGAAGAGAAGAATCAAGATCTCCAAGATGTTCAGCAGAAGAAACCTATAAGCGACTATCGTAAGCAATAGGTATATTTAGCCTGGAAGAGAGAAAACTGGGAAGACGTGATAGCTATCTTCAGATAGTGTCATTAGGAAGATAGGGCAGAATTGTTCAGAATTCTTGCGGAAGTCATAACAAGAAACTCCATGATCTCCAAGATCCCTTCCAGCTTTTGCCTTCTGTGAACTTGTATGTGAAGAATCATAACTTTCTCTCCAAAGGTTTGCCTGGTATTTTGTACTTGGATTCTCATGGTGAATTCACTCTTCACAGCCTTCTTCTGATTTTACAACTGCAGCTAATAAAGTATATTTTTGGAGTTTAAAAAAATCATGTGATCAAAAGGAAAAAAATATATACACAAATAAGTAAATAAACCTGCAGTACATGGCTTTGATCTTCTCCAAATTGGTGGTGAATATTTGCAAAGTTGTCCATTTTTAAGTACCATATTTTGATCAAATCTTAACAAGTCTTTACCAACTTTACTTTCTGGTGATAATTAGGAGGAAGCCATTGCATATACTAAAAGATATAGTTTTCTACAAAACATTCTGAAAATGAATGAAATATCCAGTACAATTTTACTCAGTGGAAGACTCCATATTTCTTATACCTTACATATTATTCATAAATAAGTGAAGACTTTTATATAATCTATGCCATAACCACCATAAGCAATGGTGGGATTCAGCCAGTTCGTACCACTTCAGGAGAACCAGTTGTCAACTTTCTGAGCAGTTTGGTAAACTGGTTGTTTGAAGAAATCATTAGGGCAGAGAACCGATTGTTAAATTATTTGAATCCCACCACTGCATATAAGGTTGCAGATTTAGTCAAAATTTAGAATAGGGCAATGTTCTTCAATCTTAGCCATTTTAAGATGTGTGGACTTCAATTTCCAGAATACCTCAGCCAGCAATGGGAGTTGAAGTCCATATATCTTAAAATAGATTGGGAAACAATGAAATAAGCTACTAAGGATATTGCCACATGCTATTCAGGTGCTCATCATATGGTGTAGCTTCACACAGATCTAGCACTTTTTAACATCCTTATTCTAACAGTCTTTTCTTCACTCTGCATTAAGCAAACACGACAAGTTTTTAATGTAAGCTTTTATTTTTATTCATGTTTGGTAATACTATAAATTATCAGCATTATTATTCCAGCAATCAGGATCATGAGTGTTAGGTAAGCTCCCCGTTGTGAGAGCGAGTACGTTCAGCGAAGCGTTGTGAGAGTTGTGTTGGAGAACACACAAACCAGCATACAGAGACACTGCAGTTTAAATAGGCTTTTACTTTCGTGGAAATAGAGGTATCAGAGTCCATCAAACAGTCCAAGTCATACACAGATAAGACAGTCAGTCATCAATGTCTTTCAGTTAAGGGATAATCCAAATAAAATAGTCCATAATCATACAAACAGTCTGGTACTCAAAGTTTGCTAGCAGTTGCAAACTTACAATAGCTCATGGCACTTTCTAACAGCCAGCTTCCAAATCAGATCAGTCCAGCATCTAACAAACAGAGAGCTAACAGTCATTCTGGCTCCCTCTTATGACCGATTGAGGAAAACAGCAACCAATCACATTTTACAGTATGATTTAAAGAAACAGGTATAGCATTGCTATATGATTTATATATTGCCAACCCAAACGTTAGATTATATTCCTAACAATGAAATAATCTTCTCTTTCCTTTTTATGATCTATTGTTTAAAGAAGCAGCTATTATCACAAGCAGATCACCATCAACAGCAAGAAGCATGAAGTAAATTTTCCCTCTTTTATCTGAAAGAGAAGCTGAATCACCAGACTGAGTCCTTCAGATCCTGGGATATAGATTTATGAGCATTAAGATGAATGCTACATGCCGCTCTTATAGCCGATTTCATTGAACTGTCAATCCAACCAAAAGGGTAAGTTGTATGTTCTCCTGCAAAGTATACCCTACCTTCATTCTGAAACAAAGCCTTGAGAAAAAAGTTATACTGGTATGGGGTAGGAAAAGTAAAGGCCCCCATGGAGAATTTATCCAGGGCCCATTTCTGAATCACATGCCTGTTGCACACACTTTCAAGATAATACTTGGAGATGTTGTGGATTTTTGAAAGGTCATCCATAACTACATCAAGACATTCATCATCACTAAGAGGAGCAAAGAAGTCAGCATCATCATGCAGGGTGTATGAGACCAGGAGCACCCCAAGGCCACCAGGGAAGTCATGACTGGGATAGGTGACTAATCGTGTTGGGAGATCAGTGAGGGACGCCCCACCTCGGATTCCTTCCCTCTCCCAAAATTTGTCTTTGCAAACTAAAGCAATTTTAGTAGCACTTGTATAATGCAATGAGCGTAGAGCATAAGCCTTTGAAAGGGAAAGAGGGGGCTGGAATTTGATGAGTCGTGTGGCTTTTGCTGTTGCTGTGACAAGGACGTAGTCAGCAATCAGAAATGATGAGTCATCTTCATCCTCCTTGTGGAAAAACACCTTCACGTACTTGCTGGAGCGAATTATCTTTTCCACTCTGCTGTTTAAATAGATTATCTTGGACATTTCCTGACAGAAGCTGTTGGGCAGCTGGTCAAATCCACCTGTGATTTCCTCAAAACTGAAGAGGTTGAGGAAGAAGGAATAGGAATAAAGAAAGAAGTGAAGGAATAATCAGAATAATCAAGCAAAGTCAATGGGAAAGCCAGATTCACTTAACAACTATGTTACAAACTTAACAACTGGAGTGAATTACTTTATAATTGTGGCAAGAAAAGTTGTAAAATGGGGCAAAATTCACTTAACAACTGCCTTGTTTAGCAATTGAAATTTTGGGTTAAATTGTGGTCATAGGTTGAGGACTACCTGTTGTGGCCCACCAGAGGCCAGCTCATCTGGCAGCAGATTTGAACTGTGAGGAGGTTGGGGAGGAACATGGGCCAGTCCTAGAGTCTGGGGAAGGCTTTGATAAAGGCTTTGCATCGGAGGTAGAGATGGGGCCAGGGCTTTCTGACAGTTATCAGCTGCCTTTGGAGTTGGACATTAGTGGGGCAGAAGAACAGCTGGAGCCTGTTCCCAGTGTGCAGATGCACAGAGCTGCCAGGAGAAGGGAACAGCTAAGGAACAAGGGCCACTCCGGAGTAAAGCCACAGGTGGATGGTGAATGGCCCCTCCCATAGGGAATAAAGAGGAGAGAAAGGGGAAGGGAGTTTGCAGGAGTCAATTAGTCATTAGAGTGAAGACCTGTTCCTAACTTCTTGCCAAGTATTGTCTGCTACAGAGTGGCATTTGGAAGATATCGGCCTGGCAGTTCTCCAAGCCTGATAAGGGTCTGTAATTGTGAAATCTCTTGAAAGATTGTTGGCCGGGACTTTGCTGGAGAGGAATTCATTTTAAACTAAATAAAAGGGGTTTTATCAGGATGAGGAGTCGGCTTCATGCTTTTGGGAAGCCTAGGTCATAACACTACCTATATTTAGGAAGCTGTCTGAAAGCCATTAATTCTTGAAACAATTCTCAACAATTCTGTTCCATCTTCCACCTTGCAGACGTTCAGATAGTTGAAGAAAACTATTGTGTCTTTCTTCTCAAGGCCAAAATGCGCAACACCTCCCAGCCATTCCTCATAAGATTCCTTTCAAGCCCCTTGTCATTATAATTGTTCCTCTGGACATTCTGAAGTTTGTCAATGTACTTTCAAAATTGCAATGTCTTGGTTGAAATCTGATCAATAAGTTATCTGTGTGTGAACACTGTTTCATAACGATCAAGATAATGCAAAAATCCTACCTATTCTTATCTGAGAAGGCCAGGTAACCCAGGACAGAAGTGAAAAATGACATATAGTATCCGGCACCTTCATTCAAAAAGTCTCCAATCATCTCTACTGCCCCACTGCTCAGATTTCCTTCCTTAATTAAATATTCCTGTTAAAGAAAAATTGGTGAGGGAAAAATACACATAATACTTTCTTTTTGAATTGCATCTAATTTTGTAGGAGAAGAGCAGGCAGAGCTGGTGGGGGTGGAGTTAAGCATGTCATCCGTTTAGAATCATTGTGTTGCCACAACCAATTTAGTGTTGGAACTTGACCAGATTAACGTCAGCTGTAAAGAACTTAACCAGATTAATGTCAGGTGCAAAGAATCAGGAACATTCATAAGAATGCAGCATAGAAGATTTATTCAAGCCTATGCACAAGAATTTGGTCAACTAAAATTTAACACTAATTTGGCACTAGATAAGAGTCAGCAGAATTCAGGAGGAGTTGGACTTGGTGAGTTTGCTGGAACACAACAAGTCTAAGCTAATGACACCTTCACCCCACCCTCCATCTCTGCCTATCTTTTACAAATTTGTTCTTAATTTCATCTTCAACCAGCTCAAAGCAAATACAAGGCTTGATCCAGAATCTTCCTTCAACATATAAGGATTGCCATCTTCTCAAGAAACTATAATTCAATTCCCAAAAGTGCTTTTTCAAGAGGCAATTGGACTTTTTTTCTCTTTCTTTTCTTAAAGACATTTTGCTTGTTATCTAAAAAGCTTCTTCACTTGAAATGAACCAAAGGAGCTTCTTGGATGAGAAGAGAAATGTCTTCAAGGAAAAAGTCCAGTTGCCTCTTGAAAAAGCACCTTTGAGTTATGGATTGTGCTGAAATGGACAAGCTAACTAAAGAAATCCAGGGAAAAGAAGAATCAGAATTCTACCAGATATGGGATAAATGGTATAGGTGGACGGAGGAAAGAAACAAGAATCAATGAAGGAATATAACAAAACTCAAAAAATAATAGTTATGAGTAAAATAAGAGGTTTAAGAATGGTGAAATCCAAATAAAATACAATAGAAGGGAAAATAATATAAGGTGAGTGGTATTGATTGATAATTGCTATTAGAAAGAACAGGAAGCCCCTGTTCGTATTGTATTGTGTAAATGTGGTGTACGTCTAAGTTTTGTGTGCGTGTATTTTACATGTTTGTTAATAAAAAATAAAAAATTTTAAAAAAAGAAAAAAAAGAAAAAGCACCTTTGAGACAACCGTGACCTGGATGACTGAGAATCTCCATAAACATCACTAAACTCAGTAGATAATTTCTGACTTATCTTCAACTTTCTTACTGTGGGAATATGTAGGGAGCCATGAAAACATTCAGAAGCCATTACAAAAGCAAACAGTATAGAAGCATACTTTGAGCCTTGGGAAAGGGGAAAATATTAGGAAGAAGCTTGGGCTGGCTCTTCTCTGATTCCCTGGAGGAAATGACGGGAGAAATGAGGATGGAAGGGGAAACTTGGAAGATTTGCTTAACATAACCTATCCGAATAAACCCATTACTCTAATCTTTTTGTAGTTGCCTTGGTTATCTCTCATTTGGATTACTGTAATGCAATCTTAACCAGGTTGCTCTTAAGACCACTTTTACCATGTAATTCTCTTACCTTGGTGGAATATGAGTCATATTTCATTTTCAGCCTCGTGCAGTTTTTTGTTGTCTGACAAAGGAAGCAGATAAGAACAAAAATATATATAAAATTCCCAAAGCCATGTTTTGTATGCTCTCTACTCTCAGTACTTTAGATGGTTTCCAGGCATACAATCAGAGGTGGTATTCAGCCAGTTCTGACCAGTTCTGATGAACCAGTAGCAGAAATTTTGAGTAGTTCGGAGAACCAGCAAATACCACCACCACCTGGGTGGCCCAGCCCCCATCTATTCTCTGCCTCCTGAGTCCCAGTTGATCAGCTGAGTCTTCTTTTGTTGCCCTACACAGGAAAACAAAGCTGGAAAGGAGGTTAGTGGGGTGGGGAGGGAATGGAGATTTTGCAGTATCATTCCCCCTGGAATGGGGGTTTTGTAGTATTCTTCCCCAGCCATGCCCACCAAACCACACCCACAGAACCCGTATTAAAAAAAATGGAATCCCACCACTGCATACAATACAGTTGGTTCTCAATTTACAACAGTTCATTTAGTGACTGCTCAAAGTTACTGAAAAGGCACTGAAAAAGTGACTTATGACCATTTTTCACACTTTATGACCATTGCAGTATCCTCATGGTCATGTGATCAGCATTTGGATGCTTGGCTACTGGTTCATATTCACAATGCCTGCAGTGTCCCGGGGTCATGCAATCCCCTTTTGTGACCTTCTGACAAGCAAAGTAAATGGGGAAGTCAGATTTACTTAACAACCGTGATACTAACCGAACAACTGCAATGATTCACTTAACAGCTGTGGCAAGAAAGATTCTAACTTGGGGCGAACATTTAACAACTGTCTCATTAACAACAGAACTGTTGGGCTCAATTGTGATCCTAAGTCAAGAATTACCTGTATTATAGCAAATAATGCAATTAAGCTGTTAAAACTTATAAATTTGATGCATACTTTGCGTCTCTGTGTATAGGCAATCATAGCAATAGCAATAGCAGTTAGACTTATATACCGCTTCATAGGGCTTTCAGCCCTCTCTAAGCGGTTTACAGAGTCAGCATATTGCCCCCAACAACAATCCGGGTCCTCATTTCACCCACCTCGGAAGGATGGAAGGCTGAGTCAACCCTGAGCCGGTGAGATTTGAATAGCCGAACTGCAGAACTGCAGTCAGCTGAAGTAGCCTGCAGTGCTGCATTTAACCACTGCGCCACCTCGGCTCTCTTGAGATTATTATCTCACCATTGGGAGAGAGAGGAGTCAGTATCTGAACTGAGGAAAGTAGGATCTTGCCAATGCTATAAAGCAGGGGTGTCAAACTGGATTTCTTCGAGGGCTGGATCAACATTGTAGTTCTCCGCCGCGGGCCAGCTGGGGTGGGTGGGAGACAGGATGAACATCTCCTGCAGCACTTTACCAGCCAAGCTCTTCGCTAGCAGACGCACCGCAGGCCAGTACTCAGGGGTGGGTTCCAGCCAGTGCTCCTTTTGTGTGCATGCATGTACAGTTCAATAGAAATTGTTCTGCGCATGCACAGAACTAAAAAAAGTAAGATGGCGGTGGCAACAGTGCCAACCGGGAAAACAGTTTGGGGGCGTGGCAGGACTGGGTCACTGCTGGTTCCAGCGACCCAGGCCACCATACCACTACCAGTTCAGCTGAACCAGCCCGAACTAGTAGGAACCCACCACTACTGGTACTTTGCTATTTCCAGGCTGGCCCCACAGGCCAGATTTAAGTATTCCATGGGCAGGATCCAGCCTGTGGGCCTTGAGTTTGACACCCCTGCTATAAAGTCATACCTACCCTGTCCAATGTACTGCTGTAGAGCTCCTCAGCAGATTTTCCCAATTCAGAGCGACGCATTGGATATCCAAAGACATTTGGGTTTTCATTCACAGCTGCCACCCTTTCTCTAATATTTCTGAACAAGTACCAGGCATTTTTATTCGACAGAGCAAAGGGGTTTAACGGCAGATTGAACTTCTTAATATATTCATGAGTAATTCTGGTGGGGAAAAATGCAAAAAAAGTGAGTCACTGCAGGTTAAAGAGAGATCATTAAAGAGAGAGTAGGAAAAAAAGATGGGAATATATTTCTCTGCATCTGGTTTTGTACCTCCCTTAGGTGCTCCTTGCTGATGTTCTTCAAAAGATAACACAAAGTTTTCAGTTTCTGACTGCTCTTTAGAAGACCAGATCCTGAAGATGAAACTCAAGTACTTTGGCCACCTAATGATGTTTGATGTTTATTCAATTTGTATGCCGACCTATTCCTGAGAGACTCAGGGCGGCTAACAATCAAAGGGGAAGGGGGGATACAAATAGGAAAACAAAAGACAGACAAACTAAAACACAGTCGCAACAATTCAAGTGGGGCTGGAAATTCATCAGCCCCATGCCTGTCGGAACAACCAGGTCTTAGTGCAGTGATGGGCAACCTTTTTGGTGTGGTGTGTCAAAAATCGGCAAAAAATCGAGCATAACTCGCGTTGTGTGTCACTTCGACAAAAACATAATTTTGCGCAATTTATAGTTTAAACTACAAAAATATATAATTGCAATATAATTGTATTTAATAAACCAAAAACAAATTATTTAACATACCTGCTTAGTAACTTCTTTGTTCATCAGTCACTTTTTTCAATGCCATTGTAACTCTGGTCACTAAATGTTTTCCCCCTCCTCGAGACTCCTCACTTCTTCCTTCATTCCTCTTGCTTATCTACCTTCACCTTATCTGTCTTCTGCTCTTTCCCTCTCTTCCTTCCTTTCTCCTTCCATCCTCTCTTCTTTCCTCACTCACTCCCTCCTTTCCTCTTCCTTCCTCCTTCCATTCTTTCAGCTTCATTTCTTTTGCCTATCTACCTTCTCTGTCTTTCTGCTCTTTCCATTTCTCTCTTCCTCTTCGCTTCTGTTCCTTCCTCCTTCCCTCCTTCCCTATTTCTTCCTTCTTCCTTCCTTCTGCCTATCTACCTTCACCTTCTCTGTCTTTCTGCTCTTTCCCTGTCTTCCCCTTTCCTCCCTCCCTCCCTTCTTTCCTTTCTAGTTCCATCTTTTCTTCTTTCCTCTCTACCTCCCTTTTTCTTTTTTCCTTCCTTCCTCTTTCCTCTTGCCTATCAACTTCATCCTCTTTGTCTTTCTGCTCTTTCCCTCTCTTCCCCTTTTCTTCCTGCCTCCTTCCCTCTTTTCTCCCTCCCTTCTTCTTTTTCTTCTTTTTTTCTTCCATCTTCCTCCTTCTCCTCCCATTCTTTCTCCTTCCATCCATCTTTTCTCCTTCCATCTTCTCCCCCCTCCCTTCTTCTTTTCCTTCCCCCCTCCCTCCTTCCTTCCTCTCCTTCCCTTTCTCGCACACAGGAAGGGGAGGGGAGGCTTTCTAGTCGCTTTCACAGCATAATTTCTTTATCTAACTTTTAAAAAACAGTGTGCAAATCAAACTTGAGATTTTCGTAACCTGCGAAGCACCAAGTTATTATCTTCTGTTGTTACAAATTCGCAGCTACTCCATTCTTTCCGATAGGGAACTGCATTTCCCAAGATGCCTCAGGTCCTCAAAGCGCTGAACGCGGTTTTGCAATTGACTCCAGCGAGGCCCGGTAGCCGCCGGCTGGGGTGGCTGTCAAGGCGCTGACAGCGGAGCAGACGCGCCATTTGTTACTGCTTCCAGCAATCGAGACGGACGAGGGAAGCGGCGGTGGCGGACGTCAGCAGCGACTGTAACGACCGCGCGGGCGAGGTGCGGAGGAAGAACGGAAGGTCCCTCCCGCCCGTGACGACGGCTCCAGCCATGGACGAGCAGGCTGGCCCCGGCGTCTTCTTCAACAACAACAACGCGCTGCTCTTGCCGCCACCTCCGGGTGGGAAGCAACCACGCCTTGCCAACTCGCTTCCCACCTCAGCACAGGGGCCGCACAGGCGTGGTTGCTTCCCATCCGGAGGTGGCGGCAAGAGCAGTGCGTTGTTGTTGTTGGGGCCAGCCTGGTCGTCCATGGCTGGAGCCGTCGTCGCGGGCGGGAGGGACCTTCCGTTCTTCCTCCGCACCTCGCCCGAGCAGTCGTTACAGTCGCTGCCGACGTCCGGCACCGCCGCTTCTAATTAATATAATTCTCCCTCTCTTTTTCACTCTCTCTCCAGCACACAAACGCAAATGCATAGGGCAGCCCACCTCACACACAGGTAACTCCGGGCGGCTTACAACATTATGATGCACGTCTCCCCATAGGAGAGGAGATGGGGAAGCCGGGGGCCCGGAGATCACCCGGGGGATGCCGAGGATGCCTTACCAATCGAAAGCCGGCGTACCTCGTCATAATGGGGGATGGATTTCTTGCCAGGAAACGCGAGGGTTGGACAACGGCGGAGGCTCGGGTTTGTTTTTTTCCCCGGGAATAAAAGTGAACATAAGACTTCTAAATCCCCAGCAAGAAAAGAAAGGCAACTGTAGTGGTCTCTCCCCCCCTTCCTCTAAAGAACAAATGTTATCCTGCAGCAGAAGCGAAGAAATCTCAGATTTCGCCCTTCTGCAACAGCCTCCCTCGGGATCCTGCTCCTCCGCTACAGATGCATCGCGTCCCAACAGCGGAACGTCTGGTCACCTTAGGGATGAATCCTGTGCGTGTCACCCCAAATGGCTACGCGTGTCAGCACTGACACGCGTGTCATAGGTTCGCCATCACTGTCTTAGTGGCTTTGCGGAAAGCCGGAAGGGTGGTGAGGGTCCGGATCTCAATGGGGAGATCGTTCCAGAGGGCCGGAGCAGCCACAGAGAAAGCCCTACCCCAGGGAGTTGCCAGTCGACACTGGCTGGCCGATGGAATTCGGAGGAGGCCTAATCTGTGGGATCTGATCGGTCGTAGGGAGGTAATTGGCAGGAGGCGGTCTCTCTAATGAGAAGGACTCACTGGAGAAGAGCCTCATGCTGGGAAAGATGTAGGGCAAAAGAAGAAGGGGACGATAGAGAATGAGGTGGGTGGATGGAGTCAGTGAAATAGCAATAATAGCAATAGCAGTAGACTTATATACCGCTTCATAGGCCTTTCAGGCCTCTCTAAGCGGTTTACAGAGAGTCAGCATATTGCCCCCAACAATCTGGGTCCTCATTTTACCCACCTCGGAAGGATGGAAGGCTGAGTCAACCCTGAGCCGGTGAGATTTGAACCGCTGAACTGCTGATCTAGCAGTAGCCTGCAGTGCTGCATTTAACCACTGCGCCACCTTGGCTCTAAACAGTCGGTGTGAGCTTAAATGGACTCCAGGGGATGGTAGAGGATAGGAAGGCCTGAAGGAACATTGTCCATGGGGTCGCGATGGGTCAGACACAACTTTGCAACTAACAACAACAATGGGAAGTAATCTAAGAAAATATGAAAATGTATTTAAAAAAGAAAACCAAGTATGGTTAAGCAAGGCAGTCACTAGAAGCATAGGAGTAGCTCAATGAAGCAAGGCAGTCGCTTAAAGCGAAGGAGTTACTAAGTGAAACCACCAATGTGCTTGGGATCTTATTTCAGCTTTCCTTTGCTTTACAGACCTGTGAAGGTTGCAAAAGCAAGAATTGGTCATAAAGTCAATGTCATAATTGCGAATGGTCATTAAACGAGGAAGTCGCTAAATGAGAGTTAATTGTACTATGTATAGTAATATACTAGCAATTGGATTACATGTTGATTGAAATAGCAGAAGATTAACGTGCTGTCTGAAGTTAAGCTTTGCCAATCACTAGTTTGAGATCTATATGGGGAGTCTCCCCTCTAGCTAGATTTGAGATTGTGGGGATGAGTTACAATTCAATGTTTAGTTGAAATCTTACAGTAATTCTAACCAGGGGTGTCAAACTCAAGGCTCATGGGTCAGATCTGGCCGCAGGATACTTAAATCTGGCCCACGGGGCTGCCCTGGAAACAAGCTGCCTTTGCCAGTGAAATGGAGCTCAGGAAGGCTGTGTGTGGCCCTCCCGAGCTCCATTTTCAATGGCAGAGGGCTGCAGGAGGCCGTCACAGGAAAAAAGGAGCTCGTGAAGGTCACTGGTGGCATTCCCAAGCTCTGTTTTCAGTGGAAGAGTACTCAGGCCACCATAGGCGCCCCCAACACAAGTGACGTTGAGCTGGCCATGCCCAACCTGGCCATGCCCTCCGCGGCCCCCCAAGGTCAAACACAACCCTGATGCAGCCCTCAATGAAATCAAGTTTGATACCCCTGTTCTAAACAGAAAAATGGTAATGAGGACAGAATGGCAGGAGTCAAGCTGCTGTTCTATGCTCATTCTTGTGTGGAAAGTACCAGGAATTGAAAACTCAATGTGTTCAGCTAGTTTACAACAATGCGAAAAACCCCTGTGATCAAAGCCCAACAACCTTCTTACTTGCATCACACGTACGCTGCATTTTAAAAAGAAATGGGCTTTCCATTACATAGTCATCAGTGCCATGTTTTTTTGAAAACCCTTGTGAATGCCCCTACAATATGAACAGAGGTGGGCTTCAAAGATTTTAGCAAGGGGTTCTATGTCCAGTTGCTGGGTGGGCATGGCCATGGTGGGCGTGGCCTAGTCAGCCTCCTGCACTATGGTGGTGTTGGGTGTTTTTGCCTTCCCGGACTCCAGAGGTATTCCTCAAGCCTCCGGGAGGGCGAAAATGGCCTCCCTGGGTTCCAGGGGCCCTCTGGAGGCCAGAAACAGGCCATTTCTGGCCTTCCTGAACTTCCAGTAGGCCCGTTTTTCACCCTCCCCGAGCCTCTGCGCGCTCCCTGCACTTACCTCTATCCAAAATGTGCCACATGGCGACTCCTGGGAGGGGAGGGGTGGGCGCGGCCAGCCAGGAGTGGGATTTGCGGGTTCTCCAAACTGCACAGAATCTTAGCTAGAGGTTCTCTCGAACCTCTGTGAGCCCCCAGCAGCCCACCCCTGAATGTGAAGTTTGTAAAAATCTAAAACTGTGAGAACGTCTTAGGGACCGTAAAGGCCCTAAGGGGTTGGCCACGAAAAGTCAGAAAGCTAATTGGGAAAGTTGGGCAATTGAATATTGATAAGCATGAGAAGAGGACCTGGGTAAAATTGTGGAAAAGATCCAAAAAGACACCCAAAAAAAAGGAAGAGAGTTTTAGGAAGAGAGGAACACGTGATGAGAGAAACCCTGGAAGCCATTACTGAAGCCAGAATACTGGAAGGTGTGTGTGTGTGTGTGTGTGTGCATGCACGTGTGTATGTTATTGGTTTCACAGCCTCTTTATTACCTGTGGGCTTTAGGTAGGCGCATTGCTCCCAATTCCACATACCAATCTTTCTCGCGATGAGTCATTATCCGCCCACCAACACGGTCACTAGCCTCTAAGACGTGAACCTAGGAACAAATATATTATGACAGCTTTTCTTGATTCCCCCTGCCTCTTTCTCTTTGAGGAATTAAAGGTAAAGGTAAAGGTTCCCCTCGCACATATGGGCTAGTCGTTCCTGACTCTAGGGGGCGGTGCTCATCTCCATCTCAAAGCCGAAGAGCCAGCGCTGTCTGAAGACGTCTCCGTGGTCATGTGGCTGGCATGACTAAATGCCAAAGGTGCACAGAATACTGTTATCTTCCCACCAAGTTATTTTTCTACTTCCATTTTACATGCTTTTGAACTGCTAGGTTGGCAGAAGTTGGGACAAGTAACAGGAGCTCACCCAGTTATGCGGCGCTAGGGATTCGAACCGCCAAACTGCTGACCTTTCTTATCGACAAGCTCAGTGTCTTAGCCACTGAGCCACCATTTCCCTTTTTGAGGAATTACGATTCCCAAATATAAGAAACTCCAGGTTTTTCTGGACAAGCAATGTTTCTAATTGATAAAAAAATTCATATTCAAACATCTGTGGGAAGCATACGAGCAGCACTTTTAACAGTTACTTTAATCTAACAGAATGTTTTCAGTTTACCAAGAAACATGGAGACAAAAATGCCATCTACAAATAAATCTCTTAATTTGTTGAGATTCTGCATCCTATCAAATATCAAGTAACATAGAATGTAGTTTATTGAATATTTATTGAGACACAGAACGCTATTGTCTATGTTAATTTTCAAATACTGCAAATACAAAATTTGATGCTAGTTATCAAAAATTTGATCTTTTGATAGAGAGCATCCATTAGGAAGGGTCAGTATATATACTCCAGCACATGTGTTTGTTGAAGTGTGTGAGACATTGGTAGTTTGGATTTAGTTCTTTGTTTAGCTATATCCTTCGATATAAAGCAGTGGTTCCTAAACTGGGGGTAATTTAGACATAATCTGGAAGGTAATAAAGGACATAGTGGCTCGGTGGTTAAGACACTAAATTTTAGTCCATTAAAGAGCCATAGCTCAGCCTTTCAAGACCTGAGTACAGCAAGACACAGTGATTTCCCATCATTTGTCCCAGATCCTGCCAACTTAGCAAATTGAAAGCATGTAAATGCAAGTAGATGGATAGGTACCACATCCAAGCATGTGGCAAGATAAGAGTGTATCGTATTTCACCATACACTCTATCAGTGGTGGGATTCAGCCAATTTGTACCACTTCGGGAGAACCAGTTGTTAAATAATTTGAATCCCACCACTGCACTCTATGCTGCGGTGTGATGTCATGCTAGCCACATGTCACAGCAATGTCGCCAAACTGCAGTGGCTCTTTGGCTTAAGAAACAGAGATGAACACTGCGTCCTAAAGTTGGTCATTACTAGCAAAGTAACGCTCCCTACAACATCCAGGAGGGTAATGGGGGAATATATAATTGCTTGCTTGTGAGTCAAAGATCCAATTTGGGGCCACTGCTGCAAGCTACTTGTAAAACAACACAATCTGGTTTTGTTTTGTTTTGTGTTTTGTTTTGCTTTGCTTTGTTTTTGTGAAGATAATGGCTTTACTGGAGACTGGGAAAAGGGATAATATGGTCACTGGTGTAAAATTTGAATTATGCTGACCTATCTTTTTCACTTGGAGCTCATATTGAGATATCATGCTGGGACCCCAATATTTTAAATACCTGTCCCACCACTCACCACAGGTACCTCTCCATATTCTTGAGGGTTGAAATGGAAGGTTGGTATTTTCCTATCAACAGCATTACCTGATGTCCAGCGTCTTTCAGTAATTTGGCAGCAGTGAGTCCACTTATTCCTGCCCCAACAATCACAATTCTTTTTGGGTTTGACGTCTTTTCCAGCCCATTTCTGGCAATATTTAACAGCTCCTCATAGTTAGGGTCCTCAAAACATTTCATCCAGTCATCTTCCTCTTCATTGGCATGGTTTACAGAGGCCCAGATGGCCAGGAGAAGTGGTACGAGTGGCAAAATTGCTAGGGAAAAAAAAGCCAAGCTTTGATTGAAAGGAAGGGAGACAGCAAATGAAAATATGTTTTGGTCAGCTTTCCTGAGTCAGGTATTTAATTCTGGATCTTTTCTGGAGAAATCTTCATTCAAGAAAGTAACCATTTGGTGTTAGCTCAACAGTTGAGACAGCTGGTTAGTTGGATGGATGTGTAGCATCAGCAACTACATTTCAAGTAGCTTAAAGGACTAGTTAACAAAATGGCTAAAGAAGAACATCAAAATAGCAATAGCACTTAGACATATATCCTGCTTCACAGTGCTTTGCAGCCCTCTCTAAGCGGTTTACAGAGTCAGCCTATTGCCCCCAACAATCTGGGTCCTCAATTTATCCACCTTGGAAGGATGGAAAGCTGAGTCAACATTGAGCCTGGTGGGATTCGAGCTGCCAAATTGCAGGCAGCAGCCAGGTGAAGTAGCCTGCAGTACTGCACTCTAACCACTGTGCCACCTCCTTTTTACGCACTCATAATTACTAATAGCTGAATGAACAATGACCTCACTTGTGACAATTTCAATCTATGAATTTATGCAAAAACATATGTGGTAATCATCTATGAGCATTCTTTTTCCCCCTTATCTGTATAACCATTCTATCAACCTACTACATGAAGATGAAAGGAATCTTGATTAGGAGGGATGTAGAAAAATCCACTTACAAAGATCCGAATCATGAAAGCTGTGATATTCCCTACTATGGCATTCTAGGGAAGTTAAAACTGGACTTTAAAGAAGCAGGATAGGAAGAGATTATTGGTGCCTTTGAACTTTGGTGTTGGACAAGACTCCTGAGAGTACCATGGACAACCAGGAAAACAACCAATGGCTCATCAAACAAATCAACACAGAATCCAGTTACCCTGCTTTAGACAAATGAGGCAAAGACATCGCTCTCTGGAGAAGGCTTGGATGCTGGGAAAGGTGGAAGAAAAGAGAAGAAAAGGACAACCAGCCAAAAGATGGACACAGTTACAGTGGGGGTGACTGCACCACTGGGAGTCTTGAAAGACCAAGTTAGGCATGATTAGGTTAGATATTCATGGAGAATATCTGTGTGGTCACTAGGAATTGAAAATGACTTGATGGTAGTCATAATCAATCAATCAATCAATCAATCAATCAATCGACAGCTTAATTAACTACCATCTTGCCTTTGAATGCAATATTTCATTTTGTTTTTTTTCCTGAAATTCACCATAGTGGGGTATTAGTTTGGACCATGAACCTGGAATGAGGGGTAAGATGGCTTTAACCCTTTACTTCTTACTATAGAAAGGATAAAGAGGTAGTTTGATGTAGTGGTTAAGACATCTATCTCTTCCAACTTATTACTGTAATGATGTTTTTGTATCTTTCAATTTATATTGTTTTTATTAGTTTCCTAATACAATTTCATAGCTTATTAGGAACCTTGACTAACACTAAGTGTTGTATCTTTTTATTCTTGAGGAATTTATTTTATTCTCTTTATGTACACTGAGACCAAATACACCAAAGACAAATTCCTTGTATTTCCAATCACACTTGGCCAATGAAGAGTTCTATTCTATTCTATTAGGCTAGACACGGGAAGTCTGAGTTTTAGTCTTGCTTTGGTCACAAAGACAGCTGGGCCAGCCACTTTCTCTCAGCCCTAGGATGGAGGCAATGGCAAACTACTTCTGAAAAACCTTGCCAAGAAAACTGCAGTGTCTTAGTTAGGAAGTCTTCAAGAATGGTACATGACTGAACATAAGGGAGGGGAAAAAAGCAGAAAGGCAGCGATATTTGGGCAGCTACAATGTAGAGGACCAATAGAGGGCAGCAAATGAATATACATCTTTATTGCCATTTAATGAGCCTCTGGTTTTTTACAGTTCTAATATGCTAACCTATGCTATGGAGAGAGGAACAAGCTGTCGTTTTCAAGAGCAGCAAACTTTGGTAATTAAGGTGTTATGTTAGGACTTTTGCCCTACAACCATACAAGGTGACTTTGGGTCAATCATTCTCTACCAACCTCACAGAATGGCACAGATATAATAGCAATAGCCCTTAGACTTGCCATGTTTCCCAGAAAATAAGACGGGGTCTTATTTTCTTTTGACACCCAAAATAAGCGCTTGGACTTATTTTCGGGGAGGTCTTATTATTTTTGAGCTGCAGGAGGCGGTGAGCGTGGTCACCTCAAGGCTGCTGCTATGTTGCAATATTTTCAAGGAGGGTTTATTTTCAAGGGAGGGCTTATTTTAGGGCATGCACTCAAAAGCCCAATTGGGCTTATTATCCAGGGAGGTCTTATTTTCAGGGAAACAGGGTATATACCGCTTCACAGTGTTTTACAGCCCTCTCTAAGTGGCTTACAGAATCAGTCTGTTACCCCTAACAATCTGGGTCCTCATTTTACCCACCTCAGAATAATGAAGGGAGATTTTGATGGAAAATCCCTGGCGCTTTTGGAGGAAAGACGGACTAGCAGGCTAAACGTTTTAAAATGCGTCACTTAATCCAGTGTGATTTTTTCCCCCCTCATGGATGTTGCTGAATTAGAGAAATCGAATCGTATTTGGAGGGGGATGTTGGGGAAGAAGTGAAGGACTTAGTAATACACTATTCCCCAGTTCTGTCGGGGGGGGGGGGAAATGTATCAAGGGGAAGAACGTAGAAATGAATTTTATGAATTATGGCGAACCCAGTTAATCAAGTCTTTTTGTCGAGTCATGGGCATTAAATACAGCCAATTCCCCCCCCCCCCCCAAAAAAAAACAGGCTTTTCAGCTATGTTTTGGACAAAATATTTTTTTACTAGGAAATTAACAAATAGAAGTGACTCGTGGTAACCTTTAACTTTGTATTCCAAAAAAAGGAGAAGCTTTGGAGCATGTCAAGATACGCTGATAACTCTGTCAGCAATTCTTTAACCCAAACAATTTAAGGTATTTAATGTTGATATTCTCCAGGTTTTCAAGAAGGGACTAGACATCCACTTGTCTAGAATGATATGGTGTTTCCTGCTTGATCTGAGGGTTGAACTAGAAGGCCTCCAAGACCAAGATCCCTTCCAGTCCTATTATTCTATATTCTATTATTAGTGCAGAAGGTAACCGCATGATCCAGAACCCTACCAAAGTAGCTGCTGACAGAAGCACTGCAAAGGAACTTCTTCCTTTTGATTCCAAAGGAAATTCATCATATGCAAGGCTAAAATTATTATTCAGGTTAAAAGGCTCATCATTATACCCCAAAGTACATAAGGCTTCTAAAACAATGTCTATGCAGAAAATGAAATACTTACAGGACTTGGCCATGTTCGATGAGGAGGGTAAGGATGCAAATCTGTGCTCTTATTTATACTCAGCAGGTGCCTGGTTGAGGGGAATGGATCCAACTCCCTGCAGCCAGGTGGGCGTGACTCAGTGGGGGTGGCCATTTGGGTGTCACCAGGTGGGCATGGCCAGGTCAATGTGAAGGATCAAGTGCAGCCGGCTCAACGCAGATGACTCGGGGTGGCTGGGTGAGCGTGGCCAGGTGGATGCAACCAGATGGGTGTGGCCAAGTGATGGGCACCAGGTGGCCGTGACCAGGTGGGTGCAGAACAAGTACTCCAGACAACTGGACATGGAGCCAACTTGGCACCGTGCCAGAACAAAATCACCTGCAGACATGCTGGCAAACAGGGAGCAGGTAAGCTGGCAAAATTTGAAAGCCAAAGAGTGGATTTCCCCACTCTGGACAAATACTCCTTTTTTCTTTCTGTTTCCCAGGAAAGGTTTCTCTGCTAAGTTTCACAAGGAAGGGAGGAAGTGGGTGGATTCCCTCCCCTCTTTGAATAAATGCTCCTTTTTTCCTTTCTGCTTTCCAAGAGAGGTTTCTCTGCTAAGTTTCACAAGGAAGGGAGGGGCAGGGTATAGATTCTGCCAAAACTTAGCAGAGAAAGCTCTCCTAGGAAGCCAAAAGGGGAAAAAAAGGAGTGTTTCTCTGTTGGAATGTCTGGAGTCAGTTCCAAGTTGGGGAAAAAGACTCTGGAAACATGGAGGCTGCTTGAAAAGATGGTTTAATGGTGGACAGGGCCACATGGCTTGAGTTCCTGAACAGAAAAAGGAATCACATGGTTCAAGATGTTGGGTGAAGGAAGGGCTGAGATGCTGAAAGTCCCTGGTTTTATGCCCTCTCTGGGCTTTGAACCTGAGCTTGTATTCTGATTGGTTGTCAGACTCCCATGCATCTCTGTAGGCTGTGTTTTGAGTCCACGTTTGGTTGAGCATTGCTTCTTCCCAGGTGTCCTGTGGTGAGATGAGTAAAGGGCTAATGCTATCATGCCTTAATCCCATCACCCTGGAGCTGAGAGGGATCTTTGTTATGTAGAATAAACTGGCTCAGGCCTTTTAATGGCCCATTGACAAAAGTAGGGGCTATTAAGAGTTAGTCTGTTTCCTGCATAAAAACATGTTTCCCCATTTCTGATCCAGGGAAATATAATATTCTGCCTTTTCAATATTTCCCAGGATGTTTCATTTTTCTAGGAGAGCAATGGGTGCTAACTTCCTACATCTTCAAATGGAGGAATCCAGCCAGTGGTGGGATTCAAATAATTTAACAACCAGTTCTCTGCCCTAATGACCAGCTGGGCAGGCATGGCTGAGTAGGCATCAGAGATTTGTTGCTTCCGGTTCGCACCATTGCAGGCGAACCTGCAGTGGAAATTAGGACTGGGTTGCTGAACTGGTAGGGACAGTAGACTGGCCCAGCCTACGAATCGGTTCCCCAGTCACCCATGCCATTGCCGACATGTTTTTAGGCATTTTATAATGTTCTGCACATGCACAGAACAATTTACAGGCAACTGTGCATGCACAAGCAACGCATGGCAGGTGCGCACGCGAGCCAACCGGCAGCAATGCGTACAAAGTGAACCAACAGTAACGCCAGCAGCAGCCACCTCTGATGGGCAGGTGACTGGATGGGCATGGTCAACTCTATGTCATTCATGTCAGGGTGCACCTCGCCTCACCTGGCCCGACCTTGTTCCTCCCCGCCCAGCCACTCCTTGTCACACCCGGCCACCAGATCAAGCAGTTTCCAAATAGAAAGAATGCTCACATTGTGCAAATAAATAACAAGACATGTTGGGATCAGGTTTGATGCAACTCGCAAAGTATTACTGCTCCTTCTAGTCTCGTTTCCTACTAACAGGTCCACCTCAGATTGCAATTTGTTACAACCTCTCTTGCCTTTTGCATCACTCTATGAGAGATTATTCTGAAACGTTGTCTGTGATGTTTGCAGATTTACAAGTTTGTTTCCTGAGACCCTGTTTTCGAATGCAGTTCTTACAAATTATTTTGACATTCCTTCCTCCTTTTTAAACAAAGTAGTGGTTAAGGTGCTGGCCTAGAAACCAAGAGACTCATGAGTTCTAGTCCCATTTTAGGCTTGAAAAAAATGGCTGAGTGACCAGTCACTCTCTCCCAGCCCAAACTAAACCACTTCTTAGATTGTGGTTGTGGGGAAACTGAGAGAGGAAGGAATATTAGATAACTTCTCCACCTTGGGTTCCTTATGAAACAATAAAGACAGGATAAACATCTAACAAAATAAATAAATTATTTGTGAGAATGATGTCCTTCTAAAGGAGAAGGAGTGCCAACTGCCTTGCCACATGCCTTATACTACTGCATTTATTTCGTTTTTATCCACTTTATTTTTCTCTACTTTTTGGTTTATTCTTCAATGATGGCATAGCCTGTGACATTCTTATCTGTCTCACATGCCAGGGTTATGTGGGAAAGCATCAGGTAAACACATCCATGTGACTGACAGGCAATGGCAGCAGAAATCACTAAGCAGCTACATTAAGACAGAAAGGTGGGGGCACCAGGATGCAAAAAACGGAGGATTTTCAGGGAGAAGAGAGCTGAGATCAAACCGGCACAGCCTACAGAAAGGTAGGAAAGTCATCCATGCCTCTTTTATGTGCTCTTCCCCATTGGAAATTTTGAGATTGTTTCAAACTGACAGTGCAAATATTGCCCCTGATCTACAAGATTGCAGATCTTTTTAATGATCTTTCACTTTTTATCTGGATAAGTGCTGACGGGATTTAAAAAGCAAATTCAACCATGCCCCTTTTTTCTGTTTAATTTTGCCAAACACCTCCCCAACTGACAATAAAATAGCACTCACAACTCACAATAAAATAACACAATGAAATAGCACTTTTCCAATATTTGAGGGGCTCCTATGAAGATGGGGGGGTCAATCTATTTTCCAAAGCACCAAAGGGCACAAGAAACAATGGAGGGAAACTAACCAAAGAGAGAAGCAACCTACGTCCTAGGACTAAGGAGAAATTTCCTAAGGATCAACCAATGGAATGGCTTTCCTTCAGAAGTTGTGGGTCCTCCATCATTAGAGGCTTTCAAAAAGAGATGGGACAACTATTTGTCTGAAATGATATAGAGTCTCCTGCTCGAGCAGGGAGCTGGACTAGAAGACCTCTGAGGTCCCTTCCAACTCTATTATTCTATGTTCTCTATGTCTAAATTGAGTGCTTCACACAGGGGTGGGTTGGCATGCGTACTAGCGTCTGTGTGATGCTCCAGCTGCTCCTGGAGGATCGCGCAGGTGCTGTATGCGGGTGGGTGGACCCTTCGGCGTTCCCGGAAGTTACTTACTTCCGGGTTCGCCGACCAACCGGTTTGCGGGGACCACCGCGAACCGCCTGAAACCCACCCCTGGCTTCACAGCAGAAGCAACACAGCTGGTATTGCTACTTTGCTTTAAATGCAGGACCTGTATGATCAAGCTGCATCATTGTATCTTGTATCTTTTCCCCCCTGGAAGAAGCAAGAAATAGCCAACATTGCAGCAGCTCTAAAAGGCCTTGGGGAACGCCTTGGAGTATCAACTGATCACAAAAGTGTTATTTAATACCCTTTATAATGAAAATGTTTGTAATCTTATCCATCTTCCTGAAGGGAAGAGGTTAATGGGTTTCCTGGGTGTTTCCCTGCCCTAATTCTGTCAGTTTCTATTGTTTATTCAAAGCGTATGCCAGCTGCATTCCTGCAATTTTCTTATCGCAACTAAATATTCACCTGCTAATTGGTTCTTGGCTGTCTGCCCGGAGATAGTAATAGCAATAGCATTTAGATTTATATACCGATTCATAGTGCTTTACAGCCCTCTTTAAGTGGTTTACAGAGTCAGCCTCTTGCCACCAACAATCTGGGTCCTTATTTTACCCACCTCGGAGGTATGGAAGGCTGAGTCAACCTTGAGCCTGGTGGGATTCGAGCTGCCAAATTGCAGGCAGCCAGTGATCAGCAGATGTAGCCTGCAGTCCTGCACTCTAACCACTGTGCCACCACGGTTCTATATTAACTGAAGTGACAGAGAAGGAAAAATACCTCTCTTGTACTTTATTTTCAGTCGGTTCGCCGAATGGCACAAAAAGTTAGCTATCAGTTCAGTTGAACCAGTGTGAACCGGCTGAATCCCATCACTGAATCTACCCTTTGCCTTTCAAATTTTGCCGCTTCCCTGCTTCCTATTTGCCAGTGTGTCTCCAGGTGATTTTTGTTCTTCCATGGTGCTGAGTTGCCTCCATATCTAGTTGCCCAGAGTGACTTGTTCTGTGCCCGTCTAACAGAGTTAGTAGGGAACTTGGAGATCTCCTAGTTCAACTCCCTGCTCAAGCAGGAGACACTATACTATTTCAGACAAATCATGGTCCAGTCTCGCCTTAAAAACCTCCAGTGACAGACCACTCACAACCTCTGAAGGCAAGCTGTTCAACAAATTAATTATTCTGTCAGGAAAGTTCTCCTTATTTCTAGGCTCGAATAATTTCAATCCATTGCTTCTTGTTCTGCCTTCAGGGGCTTTAGAAAATAGGTTGACCCCTATTCTTGTGAATATGATTCAGAGTTCCCATGCGTATGCACAGAACATCATTTAGCACCCCATGTTTTGCAAGGATGTTGCAGTAGCTGTAAAGGATGGGCACATGAACCCAGAAAAAGATGCAGATGTTTCATTTAATCCTCAACTACCATATTTTTCAGAGTATAAGATGCACCTTCCCCCCCCCCCAAGGTGAAAATCTGGGTGCATCTTATACAATGAATGCAGCATTTTGGGTCTCCTAAAACCCCGCCTCCTTCACAAAAATGGACGTACAGAGGGTTTGGGAGGCCTGCAAAGTGCTCCCGGGGGCTGGGAAGGGCAATAACAACTGAAAAATGGTCTGTTTTGCTCATTTTTGCCCCCACGCCCAGCCACCAGGAGCATTCTACAAGCGTCCTAAAGGCTATGCCAAGGTGGCGCGGTGGTTAAATGCAGCACTGCAGGCTGACTGCTAGATCAGCAGTTCAGCAGTTCAAATCTCACCGGCTCAGGGTTGACTCAGCCTTCCATCCTTCCGAGGTGGGTAAAATGAGGACCGGATTGTTGTTGGGGGCAATATGCTGACTCTGTAAACCGCTTAGAGAGGGCTGAAAGCCCTATGAAGCGGTATATAAGTCTACTGTTATTATTATGCGTGCCCTTTTTCGTGTGTGTGCAAAAAACAGGTCCATTTTGTGAAAAATGGTCCGTTTTTTCTCGTTTTTGCCCTCCCCAAGCCCCAGGAGCATTTTGCAGACCTTTCAAACTCTCTGCGTGCCCTGTTTTTCACAAAAAATGAGGCATGCAGTGGGTTTAGGAGGTCTGCAGAGTGCAAAAACTTTTTTTAAATTTACCTCTTCAAAGTCTTGGTGCGTCTTATACTCTGGTGCATCTTACACTCCCAAAAATATGGTCGTTAATTTTAGTCTACTTATGACTACTATACAAATGTTTTTCTATGTCACAAATTCCTCATTTCCTATAGGAATTGTTATGCAATTTGGGACTTTCTCCTGTGTCCCTGGCTTCTGCTGGCAGTATATACTTAAATTCTTAGATATATAACCCTATAGTGCTTTACAGCACTCTCTGGGGACTTTAAATGTCAGCATACTGACCCCAACAACCTGGGCCCTCATTTTACCAACCTCAGAAGGATGGAGTCAACCTTGAGCCAGACAGAATTGAACTATAGCAATAGCAATAGCAGTTAGACTTATATACCGCTTCATAGGGCTTTCAGCCCTCTCTAAGCGGTTTACAGAGTCAGCATATTGCCCCCAACAACAATTCGGGTCCTCATTTTACCCACCTCGGAAGGATGGAAGGCTGAGTCAACCCTGAGCCGGTGAGATTTGAACAGCCGAACTGCAGAACTGCAGTCAGCTGAAGTAGCCTGCAGTGCTGCATTTAACCACTGCATCACCTCGGCTCTTATTGTGAACTCCAAATTGTGAGCAGAATTTGCCTGCAATACTACTTTCTAACCACTTGTGTGCCATCACTTTTTGCCATCTTTGGTAGATCTTCCGGTTTCCTCCTTTCCTGGAACAGGAGACTGTGAAAACAGTAGCAATTGCCCTTTTTATATTTCAGACCACCGCAACTCACTTTGACTTGGGTTGCCTTTGAAGACGACTTCATATTTTATACAGCTGTCACACATTGGGATGGTCTCTTACTGTCCAGTGTTAGCCATTTTACCACGCAACAGCTGTTCCTCAGGTGAATTAGAGGCTCTCAGGCCTACAGACCTAATTCTCACAAACACACGAAAAAAATCTTAGGAACAATTGCAAGGTCCTGACTGAAGTCCATGATGTACAATTGATGGCAAAAAAATTACATGTAACGTCTAAAGAACTATTTTGATTAAAAAGAAAAAGAGACTGTTTCCAAACAGAGTGACGAAAACATGAAGATCACACTGATAAAAGCAGTGGCCAGTTTTTGATGGAGGAAACAATCTTAGTTCATTCCTTCTTTATTTGACTGGATTGTGTCTAAGAGCTCACATAGAATGTAATGGAACTGTACTGAAAATCAGGGACGTGCAGCCAGGGGAGGCAGACCCTCACCATTGTCATCATGAAAAGAAAAAATGTAAAAGGAAAAAGGCAAGAGCTGAGGTCAGGCTGAGCTAGTTGCTGCCAGAGTCACCGTGGATGACTCTGCTTAACTGTTTAAAAAAGCTCTAAAAAGCACCCTCTACAGGAGGAGGCAGTAGAACGACGTGCCTCATCTAGTCTGACTTTAGGTGTTTTATGATCACTCGAGCAGAGTTAAGCAAGGGTTAAAAGCCGAAAAATTCCTGACGTAGGTGAGGTACGTCGTTGTCCTGCCTCCTCCTGTAGAGGGCGCTTTTTTAGAGGCTTTTTTAAACAGTTAAGCAGAGTCATCCACCGTGACTCTGGCAGCAACTAGCTCAGCCTGACCTCAGCTCTTACCTTTTTCCTTTTACATTTTTTTTCTTTTCATGATGACAGGCAAGAGCAGAGTTGAAATCTTCTCTGAAACAACTGGAAAAGGTACGTGTGGGTCGGAGGGAGGGGGAGGAATTCAAACTTCATCCTCAAGTGTAGATCCCTCCCCAAGTGTAGTTTGATTGCAGGCAGAGCCACGTTGCCTTTTCAAACACACACACAGACGCACAGCTGGATAAAACTATATAAGCCCAGCTTCACTGATTACAAGTTTGAAAAGGCTACATGGCTCCGCCTGCAATCAAAGACTCGGATTGGCTCCAATCCAACTTCTGTGTTTTTGTTTGAGAGTGAGTGAGTGAGTGAGAGAGGGAAGGGGGTAGGAGAGATAGTCCAATCCAACTTCTCTGTGTGCGTGTGTCTGTTTGAGAGAGGTGGGAGGGAGGGAAATAGGGAGGAAGGAGGGGAGGGAGAAGAAAAAGAATGAAGGAAACTTTTTCACAAAGGAGAAAAACAAATGCTGTCACTTTAAATCGGAACTGAGCATGCCTGGCTGTGGAATTCTGGGAGTTGAAGTCCACAAGTCTAAAAAAAATTGAAACCCACCACTGTGTCAGTGCACCACAAGCCATAAACCTCACTGCAATCACTGCTGTAAATATTGTACAATTTTGTACCGTGACAAAATTGAATCTTATTATTAATCTTATCTATAAAAAATATGTTGAACTTTTTGTTGCCTGAAACAAGTATTTCCTTCTATTAGTATAAGAGTAAGGAATTATGAGCTATTCTTTGTTAAATATGCAATAGTACAAAGGTAATTCTGAAAAATCTGTTACTTATTTTTATTTATTAAATTTTTATGCTATTTCTATCCTCTATAAGATGACACTGGGTGGAGAAGTTATTAATTGTTTGGATTTCCTAATTTTGTACCCACAATTTGCATACAATTGAATAAATAAGCCAATGCTTAAGCATTCTTCTTATAATTTACATTTTTTTAAATGTCAATTAGACTCATTATCTGTCAGTACAATCTACCTCCCTGCATGTATTTTGGGAGTGGTGGAATATTACATCTGAAAAAATGCGTCACTGGAATTCAATATAGAATTCTGCTATGCGCAAATGCACATACGGTACATAATAACAGTTTTAAAAATTATTTATCCAAGATCATAATCAGATAACACAAGATTTTTCCATTCCTAAACAATTCAATATTGGGCCTTTAACATTGACAATAGGTATATCGAGCTTCTTAGGCAAGTGCCTGAACAGTTTATTGCAAGAATCATTCATCAATTAGTCAGACAGCAATTGTTCTATTTTCAATAAGCAACCTGCGTGTAAAACATTTATGGTGATGTTAAAAATAAATTAGCAACCACAGTGATCACAACGATAATATTCATCTTTTCTTAATCTTGGTAATGATGTAGGTAGGGGATGGTTTCAAGTTGTTATTATCAGAATAGAAGCATAGAGTTAACTAGGTTTGACCCAACAAGTTAATAAATAGATACAAAATAAAATAAGTTGTAATTGTCCATAATGTATACTAGCACATAGCTTGTTTTATGTTCTTTGTTTACTTGCCTGGAGTTAGTATTTTAAGAGTTTAGTATTTTATAGCCACAATACTACATAGCTAGAGCACAGCCATGATTTGACCAATGTGTAAAACCTAGACATACCAGCTTCTGGTTTGAGATATGTAACAGGTACTGGGTTGTACAGAAAAACAAGATAAGAGAATACCAAGAAGATGAGAACTGAAAGAATGGGGGAGGTTGATTGCTTAGCAAGTTTGGGTGACAATAAGGTAGTGGTGGGATTCAAATTTTTTTTACTACCGGTTCTGTGGTTGTGGGCATGGCATGGCTTGGTGAGCGTGGCTTGGTGGGTGTGGCAGGGGAAGGGTACTGTAAAATCTCAATTCCCACCCCACTCTAGGGGAAGGGTACTGCAAAATCCCCATTCCCTCCCGATCAGCTGGGACTCGGGAAGCAGAGAATAGATGTGGGTGGACTCAGTCAGAGGTGGTGTTTACCGGTACTCCAAACTACTCAAAATTTCCCTACTTGTTCCCCAGAACTGGTCAGAACCTGCTGAATACCACCTCTGCAATAAGAGCTTAATTAACTTTATACATTTAGGGGTAATAGTAGATTATAGGTGGTCAGAAAGCATGTGACTGAACCAGACCTATCAACTGGGCCTGGCTAGGAAGGAACTGTGGCCGGTGAAAGAGATGTATAAAATATGCTGAGATCTGTAAGTTGGTGTGGAGTTCTGTTGCTCTCTTAGCCTGAAGTTCCACCAGCTTTTGCAAAAACCTATAATGAATCTTACTTTTCTGGTTGACCCAAGTTATTGGGGTCCCAAATATCATCCATAAGTAAATCAGAGTCCAAGGCAAAGTATTCCTCAAAGTTCCAATTTATTAAGAGAGTTATGTTGGCACATCTGGGTAAACCCGAATCTGAAAGCTTCCTGGTTTTCCCCACCTAGTTGAAAGTTCAAGATCTTGCCCCCCCACACACAAGTCCATCAGGTAGTCCAAACTCCCTTTGTCCTGCTGGCAGTTCTACCCATCCAATTCCAGTCAGGTGCAGAGGTGCAGAGACAAAGGATGACCTTGGCTTTGTAGAAAGAATTTTGTTGTGGCTACATAGTATGTGACTCCTTACAATCTCCCCCCGCCATTTTCCCACAATAGAAAATGCATAGCAGAATAATAGAAAGTGTGGCAGGCCAAAGACCCAAAAGAAAATATGACTAAAGGCCTGACCCAAGTATTGTGTGAATTTGTTACGCACAATTTAATCATAAAGTGGATACTTAATTTTTCCTCTCACATCTTATACACATAATACAAGATCACCGTGGGATATAATTCCAATAGATAAATAAAATATGGTTTACCCAGGATCTATTTTGCAATAATCTTTCCGAATGCAGCTAAAACATCCTGGTTCCTCAGGCTATATATGAAAGGGTTAATCATGGGAGGGAAAATAGTTGTAAACACTGAGTTAATAGCAGCTTTTTCTGCTGAATAGGAGGAGATGGGTGTCATGTAGGTCACAATAGCCGCTCCATAGAAGAACCCCACCACACACAAATGGGACAAGCAGGTGCTCAAGGCTTTGTGGCTTCTTTCTATGGAGCTCATCCTCAGGACTTCCAAGAAGATGGCAAGATAAGATGCAAAGATGACTGAAATAGGGATGAGAAAAAGCAGAAAACCTCCAAGATATACTGCCTTTTCAAAGGCAGAATTATCTGAACAAGACAATTGTATGAGGGCTGGATACTCACATAAATTCTGAACAATAACATTAGTCTTGCAGTAAGGAAGAGGCAGGACATAGAGAAAGCAAATCAATGCTTGCACACAAGACCAAAACCAGGTACATAATGACATAACACAGCATATTTTACCCCTCAGGAGGATTGGATATTGCAGAGGTCTACAGACTGCCACATATCTGTCATAGGCCATGGTAGCCAGGATGAGGCATTCAGCTCCTCCCACTGTCAGGGTGACAAAAATTTGGAGAGCACACCCATAGAGAGAAATGGTGTAGCTATTGGTTGCAAAATTCACAGTCATCATGGGAACAATTGCAAGAACTTGGCAGAGGTCCATGATAGATAGTTGGCTCAGGAAAAAGTACATTGGGATGTGAAGCCGAGGATCCACTTTAATGAGGAAAAGGAAAAGACTGTTTCCTAGCAGAGCAATCACAAACATGAAATTAATCACTCCAACAAAAACACCGGGTTGTTTTACATGGAGAAGTCCAGCTAGCACAAATTCTGTCCACAGTGTTATATTCTCTTCTCCCATCCATCCGTCATTGCTTGAATTTAACCTATTTTTTTTTTTAAAAAAACAGTTTATGGAAATGGAAGTTATCTACTATATCTACTTTAGCTATCTATTTTAATTGTCTACTTTATAGCATTTAAATATGCAGTCAGGAAATAAAACAGAAAAGGTTTTCAGAAGCAAAACCTAACCAGAAAAGAGATTTACAAGCATTAGAAGATTTCAAAAAGTTAAGAGTAATATTTTTTCGTTTATCTTCCACCATTATTATTTTAAAAAATAACTCAAGGCAGTGAATATATCCCACCTTTCTTCCCCTTATTTTCCCTGCAACAACAACCCTGTATATTAACCTTAGTTCTTAGTTCTCCCTCTCTGTGGGGCTGGGATGCCATAGAGGTGGGACTGTTAAAAGGAGCCACCCCAGTAAGAATTACAGTAAAAATACAAACACCCCTTCACGCACCCCAGTATAAAATTCAAGCCGAAGCCATTGATCCTATACAGAAACTGATAAAGGCATACAGAGAGAACAAGGATTTTTCCGTAAATGTATCTCTCCTTGCAATACCTCCATTTTCCCAGTTAAGAAGTCAAAGCCTAGACAGGGAAGGGAAACCCCATTTTTAGATTCGTCCACGATTTAAGAATTATCAATAGCCACATGATACCCCGAGCCCCTGTGGTGCCAAACCCAGCAACAATAATTACTGAGGTTCCAGCCTCAGCCACACATTTCACAGTCATAGACTTGTGCTCCACTTTCTTTAGTATCCCAGTACATCAGTCATCCCAGTACTTATTTGCCTTCACCTGGGAAGACCAGCAATACACGTGGACTCACCTACCTCAGGGCTATAAGGAGTCTCCTACCCTATTTTCTCAAACATTAAAGGCAGACCTTCATTTCACTGCCCGAAAGGTTGACTCTAATCTAATACGTTGACGATCTTTTACTGGTATCTGACAATGAGCAAGCATGCAGAATTGACACCCTGCACCTACTTAGATCATTAGCAGAGAGAGGACAAAGCTTCCCCATCCAAATTACAATATCTTAAACAGGAAGTAACATACCTGGGTTATATTATTGCCCCATGGATTAGGAAATTAGCCCCAAGCAGGGTAGAAACCATACTGGCCATGAAACCACCCCATGCCAAAAGACAAGTACGAGCCCTACTGGGTGTATTAGGGTTTTGCCAACCATGGATGCCTACCTCTCAGCAGAATTACCCAACCCTCTAATCCAACTGACAGCTAAAAGCATGCTAGACCCCATATCCTGGTCAAAACCATTAGACCAAATGCTTCAGAGGATTAAAAAAAAAACCCTGCATCAGCCCCCACACTTGGGTTACCTGATTACGATAAACCATTTACCCTTTTCATTCACAAAAGCAAGGTGTTGCTTCGGGGGTGCTAGCACAATGATTTGGTCCCGCACATCAACCAGTAGCGTATTATTCCATTCAATTAGATCCGGTGGCCCAAGGAGCAGTCCCCTGCTTAAGAGCAGTAGCTGCCACCATGGAAATAGTGAAGCACTCAAAAGACCTCGTCCTCGGACAACCCCTAACTTTAAAGATCCCCCATGAAGTTTTTGTTATCCTTTTAAAATTTCACACTCAGCGGCTGGCCCAATATGAGGCTGACCTATTCATCTTGAATCACATCACATTTGAAACCTGTAACACACTAAATCCAGCCACTCCAATGCTCACAGAACAATCGGGAGAAAAGCTTCATGACTATCTCCATATAGTTCATGATGCTGAACTATCCTGACCCGATTTGACAGATACCCCATTACAAAACCCAGACAGATCTCTTTACTGATGGCTCCTCCTACATACATGATGGAATGAGAGTTTCATGAGCCACTGTAGCTTCTCTCCATGAGGTCATCTGGGCATCCCCCTCACTCCCCTGCACAGTGCTCAAACAGCAGAGCTTATAGCTTTAATGAGAGCCTGTGAAGCCACTAGGAACTGGTCTACTAATATGTACATATATATATATACCGATCAGAGGCGGGTTGCTACTGGTTCACACCGGGTCGGGCGAACTGGTAGTGGAAATTGCGAACTGGTAGGGACGGCAGGCTCGCCATGCCCTCTATAAGTGGAGACCATCCATTATCCGGCATAAGGCCACCCATAAGTGGAGCAATCGTACTACAGTATATGAAGAGCAAACTATGCTGTTATCCAGCGGTTCTATAAGTTCCACCATAAAGATTCATTTCCCCATCTGAGGTTACTGCGGCCCAGAGGTGGGTTCCTACCGGTTTGCACCAGTTCGGTAGAACCGGTTCGTCAAATCTACCGAACCAGTTAGAAGAGGTTCCACCAGTGGACCCGGAAAGCAGGCCACACCTACAGAAGAGGTTCCAAATTTTTTTGAAACCCACCACTGCTGCGGCCCTGCAATCTATGACATCAAGTGCACTGGGCCTGGACCGCATTTCTGCCATGGATTTTCTGGCATTGCATCAGCCATCTTTAGCGGCTTATTTTAATTTGCTGCTAGCAGCCAGGGGTCCTCCTAAACATCTTGTGTGGTCCCGAGTAGTTTTCTTACCTAAGATAGAGAATCCAGCAGCTCCGGGGGACTACGTCCCATCTCGATAGCATCCATGCCATTGCGGGCTTTGCATAAAATCCTTGCAGTGGGTCTCCATGACATGCTGCAACTCTCCTTATTCCCACATTCCTTCCTTCAGCGGGATGACTGGCTTGAGGCAACGGCCCTTCTTCATACCATCTTGCAGAGGATCCATACCAACAACACCTTGTGCAGTGTTGTTTCCCGATGTTGCCAAGGCATTAAATATGATTTCACATCAGTCCCTTTTTAGGGTTGCTTCTGGGATGGGACTTCCTCCCACGCTGCTCTCCTATCTTGGCAACTTATATCAGTTTTCCACCATCCAACTCACAGACACAGTCATCCAATACAGGAGGGCTATACAGCAAGGAGATCCTCTTTCATCGCTTTTATTTATTCTGGTCATCGATGAGATCTTGTAGGCTTCCTTGCCCGCAATTGGGTTTGGGGGTGGTGGTGGTGGTGGGAACTTTTCTTGCCTGTCCAGACCCTTCCAAAAATAGATGTTATGTATACTAATCAGAGGTGGGTTGCTATTGCTTCACACCGGTTTGGGTGAACCGGTAGTGGAAATTGCAACTGGGTCGCCGAACCAGTAGGGATGGCAGGCTCGCCACGCCCCTGAACCGGTTCCCCGGTCACCGCGGCATGGTTTTTTTGGGGGGGCATTTTAAATGTTCTGCACATGCACAGACCTATTTACAGGCAACTGCGCACGTGTGCACACCAAACCAGTAACGCCGGCAGAAACCCACCCCTGATACCGATTCCAGATACACTTTTGGAGTTTGTCATGCTACGGGAGCCTTGTGGAAACAATGAGGTTTTTGAAAACAGCTGGACACCAAATTGCTCATGCAGCCCTTGTCTCAAAATTGCTGGAAGCCATCCAACTACCCCAAACCCTAGCAGTCATCCACAGTAGAGCCCATCAAAGGGATGACTCCATGGTCACTAAGGGAAACCAATATGCAGATGCCACAGCAAAATGGGTGGCAATGAACTCATAGCTCCAGCACTGACAAGTAATCCTGAAATTTCTTACAAAGATTTTTTTAGACACTGGAGAGGCCTAATAGTGGGAAAAGAAACTAGGGAAGTTTTTAAGGAAAGATTTTGGAGGGTCCCAGATGGCAGTTCCATAGCCCCTCCTACAATTAATTTGTCAAAGATTGCACTCCAAGGGCCACTGTGGGACCCAAGCAATGGTGGGTGCTATGAGGAGGGAGTGGTATGCACCAGGGGCATATTGTGAGGCAAAAAGGGTGACAAGCATCTGTAACACCTGTTAGGCAAACAACCTCTAGAAAAGCCATCCATGAAGGAGGGAGACCCTGAGCACAAAGACCTTTTGAGAAAATACAAATGGATTATATACAACTACCAGGGGCAAATGGGTGCCTACCACTATGTCCTCATAGGCAGGGATCAACTAACACATTGGGTGGAGGCCTTCCCATGCCGCCATGCCACCGCCCTTGAAACAGCCAGACACCTCCTTAAAGACATTGTGCCCAGATTTGGAGTACCAAGTGTTCTGGACATGGACAGTGGCAGATACTTCATATCCCAGGTTCTCACCCATATTTTCCAAGCCCTTGGCATCATCCAGAACCTTCATGTTTCTTATTCACCAACATCTTTGGGGGGCATAGAATGAGCAAACAAAGAGGTCAAGACCCTACTGGGCAAACTCTGCCAAGAGACACACCTCACACATGGCCACAGGTGTCACCCATCACCCTGGTTCTATATCAGAACTAGGCCCCAATGAGATATAGGGATTCCCCCTTTTGAAACCTTTTTTGGCTACACACATCCAGACATACTGAAAGGCTTGGACCCCCAATCACTCAGCTTAGATAGGGGGCGATATAATTTCTTCTGCTTACCTCACAGCCCTACACAGAAGGCTCCAAACCCTGTGCAAGCAAAGTGACTTGACACAGACCCTGCCCTTGGAAGAAGCACCACATCCCTTCAAACCAAGAGATTGAATGTGGATCAAGTGCTTCACCAGGACCTCACCTCTACCAAGGTAGAAAGGACCCTTTCAAATCCTGCTGACCACACAAACAGCTCTCAAGGTTGCAGAAAGGGAATTCTGGATCCACTGGACTCATGCTAAACCTGCTATAGTGGACCACAGCTCAGTTCCAGCTCAAATGCCCAAAGGTGCCACCTGTGAGACTCAGGAAAAACCTAGAGACAGAGCAGTGGGGACTCTGGAAGCCTTCTTTAATATTTCACAAGATGGGAGGGGAGAAATTAATGAGGAATGTATTTTGTTAATGTCAGCCTCTGCTTTGTTGCTGCTTCGGCTGTCATTGAAACAGGGAGGGGGTGCATGGTATCTGGGAGGGGAATCATTATGTGCTGGAGGAAGTTTCTAGTCGCTGATCTGACCACCTTATTGCGCATGTGGAAGAAGGGAGTTTCCTGCCAAGGCTAACTGTCCGGCATTCCATCCTGATGAGACTTTTTGAAGTTATCTCCCACCTGACAGTTGGGTGCATTATAATTGGACTATGTTGAGGGATGCCAAGGGGTGGGGATTGAATTGTACTTGATATTATCCGCTTTCGCGCCTAATTAACCAGACTCAGCTTTGCTTTGCAACTGTTCATTTATAATTAGTAAAAGTACACTTGATTTCAATTCAAATGGAGTCCAGTGGTTTTCTTTCCTGATTACTAAATGAAGTCAATGCTGACAGTTAAACTGTTTACACTTTTATGTTTGTAACTTATGTAACAATGTTCCTGGAGCCCAGCCTTTTTCCAGAAAAAGGGAACATTTGGGAATACTTAGCAAAGGAAGTACTCAATACCACTGATTTCTGTCTAGCTGGGGAGAAATCACTAAGGGACATTCTCCAAGCAGAATGGCATGCCTTCCTATGGTATGAAAAAGGATAAGCACATAAGTATTTTCATAGACATTACGTTAGACAGTCCCTGATATTAGTATGGAATAAAATTAAGCACAACCACTATATTGAAATGCCCATTTAGCTTGCCACGATGGAAGCATACATACACCCAAATTTAATTAACGGAAAAAATTGTTACATACAAAGAGATATTGAATAAACAGGGGGAGATAAAAACCAGACTAGAATTGGCATCACAAGGGGTACACCTAGAGTGGTGGTCTTATCTATAGATTCAATCAAGGTTTATAGAGGCTAGGAAAAAGGAAGGCATTGCCAAAGAATGCACAATATTAGATAAGCTTCTGATAGAGACAGAAGATAGGTTGATCAAAGCGCTGTACAGATATAAACTGGAATATAAACTTGAGGAAGAACATGTTAAAGAAACTATGGCTGCCTGGGCAAAAAATTTTGGTTACAATGTTGAATTGGCTAAATGGGAAAGAGTTTGGATCCTCAATTGGAAACTAACAATGGCCATGGCTTATAAGGAAAATCTGTACAAGATGTTCTACAGATGGCATCTTCCTCCAGCACGGCTCTCCAAAATGTTTAAAAATTTGGCCCCAAATTGTTGGAAGTGCACAAAAAAACACCAGGCACCCTTTTCCATATGTGGTGTACATGCAACAAAGCAAAAAGATATCGGAGAATGATACCATTATGGCTGGAACCCATTTCAAACCAGAAATTTTCCTCCTAGGCATAATACCAGATGGGTATAAGAAAGATGTGCTTTAGTTAGTTATCCATGTATTGACTGTGGCGCAGTAATAACCTGTGCACAGTATTGGAAAAAGTAAAGTATCCCATCAGAGTTAGACATAATTAGAAAACTGCCAGCAGAGACAAGAGGCATATTCTTAAGATAGTCAAGAATGCAAGTAAGGACTGTGACGTTGATGCTATTATACATCTTGGCACAAATGATCTGTCCCAAAAAGATTTACTTTCTGTGAAGAATGATTTCCAGAGCTTGGGGTATGAACTTAGTAGTATAGGTTGTAGGCTTATCTTTTCAGAGGTTTTACCAGTATATAAGGAACAAAAAGGGAAGGGCCAGCGTGTAGCAGAGTTTAATGTGTGGCTAAATGAGTGGTGCAAAAGGGAAAGGTTTGGTTTTATTAATCATGATGTCTATAGCTGGTCCAATAAAAAACTGTACAAAAGAGATGGTTCATACCCATACAAGAAAGGGACGGAGTTACTTGGCATTAAATTCACAGATTTTCTAGATAAACATTTAAACAGAGGGGACAGAGAATTAATTGATACAGAAAATTTCTGTCCCCAGCAATCTAAAATTCATAGGGTTATCAGTGCATGTAACATAAATGTTTGTATGGGTAAGATAATCACTCCTGCTGTCACGCAAAACCAAGCATTTAATAGTGGGTGCCATACCATGTGCACGAATCATACAAGTGGCAAGAAAATAGGGGCAGTCAGGCACAACACAGGTTATGTAGATGGTAAACACAGGGTCAATCAAAATGGACTCAAACATCTATACGCCAATGCATAGAGTATGAGGAATAAACAGGGTGAATTAGAAATTCAAGTAAATGAGGGCAGATACGATATTGTTGCCATTACAGAAACTTGATGGGATGAAACCCACAAATGGAACATACAGCTAGAAGGATTTAAATTATTTAAAAGAAATAGATCAAATAAAAGAGGAGGTGGAGTTGCACTATATATAAGAAATAACTACATCTCTACAGAAATAGAGCACAACAATGATGAGAACTATCTTGAATGCATTTGGATCAATATTAAAGGTTGGGGGTGGGGAATGACATTGCCATAGGTCTGTACTACAGGCCACCCAACCAAGCAGAGGAAGTAGATGAATTTTTTGCTAGTCAGCTAACTAAGGTATGTAGGAAGCACACCACAATAGTAATGGGGGATTTTAACTATCCTGACATCAACGGGGAAACAAACTCTGCACCAAGTGGAACATCCAACAGGTTCCTAATGAACCTAGCAGACAACTTTGTTTCCCAAAAAGTAGAGAAAGGAACAAGGGGATCAGCCATATTGGACTTAATTCTCACTAACACAGAGGAAATGATACAAGGTATTGAAGCTACAGGAACCTTGGGGGCAAGTGATCATGCAAAAGTTGAATTCAACATTATGCAAAAACAAGTAGTAGAACAAAGTCAAACTAGAGTCTTGGACTTTAAGAAAGCTAATTTCAATAAACTTAGAGAGAGCTTGGGAAGGATTCCATGGCAAGAATCCTCAAGGGGAAAACAACTCAAGAAGCTTGGGAAATTTTGAAAAATGAGATTACAAAAGCCCGGTCTAACACAATACCAATGAAGAAGAAAAATTACAGCTCCCAAAAGAAATCAGCATGGTGGGACTTCCTGTGGTGACATCATCGTGCTTAGAGCGGAGGAAAGGGAGCTCTCCTAACCTCTAACTTCTTCGTTTGGGCTCATTTTTTAGCGCTGTTGATTCTGAAGGGGCCAGCAGATTAAGGGGGATACTCTGTAGACGCTGGGGCGATAAGGCAAATCCCCCAGGGGATAGGAGAAACCCTCTAAATGGATGAGGAACTATCCTGCCATTTGGTTAGGACCAGAGCGATGGCGACCACATAAGAAGGAAGCAGAGAGAGAAAGCAGTTGAAATCGAAATATATGTTACTATTACTGACAACCCAAAGAGGAGGACAGCGTGATATTGGCAGAGAGGGTGAGCTGAGGGACGCGTCGGGAAGGAGACTGTTTTTGCAGTTCAATTTTGTCGAAAAGAAGTGAAGCTGAGACACTGAGTTGGAAGGGATAGCCGGAATAAACTGGGGAGTTGGCCACAATGAGAACGAAAACCTGGCATGGACCACAGGAGTAGAAAATATTTGCTGAGAAGATTTGGAAAGCTCAGAGAAGAGATTGTTTAACAGTCGGGTTGGTAGTTGAGTTCTTTTTTTCCCCCTCCTCAAGAAGCCTTCCCTGGACCCAGCTGTTTTGAAAAACTATTGTCCTGTCTCCAACCTTCCTTTTTTAGGGAAGGTTGTTGAAAAGGTGGTGGCGCTTCAACTCTGATGGACCTTGAAAGAAACAGATTATCTAGACTCCTGCCCATCTGGTTTCAGGCCCGGATACAGCACGGAAACTGCTTTGGTCGCCCTGACCGATGATCTCTGGCGGGCTAGGGATAGAGGACATTCCTCTATCCTGGTGCTTCTTGACCTCTCAGCAGCTTTTGATACCATCAACCATGGTATCCTTCTGCAATGCCTGGGGGAAGTGGAAGTGAGAGGCACCATATTACAGTGGTTCTCCTCTTACCTCTCTGACAGGTTGCAGTCGGTGTTGGTCGGGGGGCAGAGGTCGACCCCTAGACCCCTCGAGTGTGGTGTGCCACAGGGTTTGGTCCTGTCCCCCCTCCTATTTAACATCTACATGAAGCCGCTGGGTGAGATCATGCAACAGCACGGGGTAAAGTATCATCAATATGCTGATGATACTCAATTATATCTTTCTGCCCCTTGCCAGCTCAGTGAAGTGATGGACATGATGTGATGATGTCTGGAGGCTGTTAGGGTCTGGATGGGGGCGAACAAACTTGTGCTCAATCCCGATAAGACTGAGTGGCTTTGGATGTTGCCCCCAAAGGACTGTTGGGACAGTCCATCCTTAACCCTGGGGGGGAGAAAATTTACGCCACTCAGAGAGGCTCGCAATTTGGGAGTCCTCCTGGATTTGCAGCTGAAATTGGAACATCATCTGTCGGCTGTGACCAGGGGGGCTTTTGCCCAAGTTCACCTGGTGCACCAATTGCGGCCCTATTTGGATCGGGATGCGCTTCTAACCGTCACTCATGCCCTTGTCACCTCGAGACTGGATTATTGTAATGCGCTCTACATGGGGCTACCCTTGAAAAGTGTTTGGAGACTGCAGTTAGTTCAGATTGCGGCTGTGTGGGTGATAGCAGGTGTGCCTAGGTACACCCACGTTACACCTATCCTCCATGAGCTGCACTGGCTGCCTATTGGTCTCTGGACTCAATTCAAGGTGTTGGTTATCACCTTTAAAGCCCTACATGGCTTAGGGCCAGGATACCTTCAAGACCGCCTGCTGACACATACCTCCCAGCGACCAGTAAGATCACATAGATTGGGCCTCCTTCGGGTGCCATCGGCCATACAATGTTGGCTGGCGGGCCCTCAGAGGAGAGCCTTCTCGGTGGCTGCTCCGACTCTTTGGAACCAGCTCCCCCCGAAAATCCGGACCATACCCACTCTGATGGCCTTCAGGAAAGCTGTAAAAACTTGGCTGTTCCAGCAGACCTGGGGCTGTTGACGACACTATTGAGGTCCAGCCCCGACTAGAATGAATTTATGATGGATGATTGTTGTTTTAAATTGTATTGTTTTTATGTTTTTTATATTCTGTTGTGAGCCGCCCGGAGTCCTTTGGGATTGGGCGGCATATAAAAGAAGTCTACTCAGATGAAGAAGGCAAAATGCTAATGATTGAATTAGAGACAAAAACCGATATTATTAATAGTCATACATGCACCAAACCAGAAACAGGAAGAATTTTATAGGAAATTACACAACAAAATAAATGAATTAGAATATGAAAACATTTGCTTAATTGGGGATTATAACGCAATAGTGGATTAAAAAAATGGATTATGAAAGCAAAAAGAAAAATAAAACAAAAAAAATACATTACCCAAATCCTTTTTTGAGATGGCAATGGAATATAAATTACAGGATATTTGGAGAGAAAGGCACAAAACAAGAAAGCAATATACCTTTTATTCGAACCCCCATCAATCTCTATCAAGAATCGACATGGCTTGGATCTCATCTGGGCTATGTAATCAAGTAGGCGAAATTGAAATAGAACCAAATGAGTGGGCAGATCATAATCCAATAAAAATAAGATGGAAAGGTCAAAGAAGAAGAAAAAGATGGATGATGAACTCAAGTATTGTAAATGAAATAGAATACACTGAAATGCTAGAGAAAGAATTAAAATTGTTTTTTAAAATAAATAAAAAAGAAGACACCTCAATTCAAAATCTCTGGGATACTATGAAAGCATATATAAGAGGCCTTACGATTGCCTACACAGCAAGAAAAACTAGAAAACAAAAAGAGCAACAAGAAGGCATGCAAAAAGAAAGTAGTCAGACAGAATTACTTTGAACAAGCCAACAAACCAGGATGATGGCTGGCATTTAGACTGAAGAACGAAAGAGAAAAAAGGACGATACATCAACTAAAGGATGATGAGGGAAGAATCCACTACAAAGCGGAAGAAAAGAAGCATATCATTCATAAATACTTCACAAGATAGTATAGTATACGCACAAGATAGTATGGAGGAAATCAAAATAAAACAATATTTAGATATAGAAAAGATAACACCAATCTCAAAAGAACAAAGGAAGGTGATAAACAGGCCAATAATGTTAGCCGAAGTGGAATTAGTCCTGAAAAATCAGAAAAATAATAAAACCCCAGGACCAGATGGTATACCGGTGGAACTATACAAATGTAACAAAATAATATTGGAACAGCTAGGAGTGGAAATGTTTAATGAGGTTTTAGGAAAAGCCAAGATACCTGAATCATGGAGTGAAGCAATAATATCTCTAATCCCAAAAGAAGATCTACAATCTACAAGAAATTCAAAATTACAGACCAATTTCATTATTAAACTCTGATTATAAAATATTTGCAGCAATTATGGCAGGAAGAATTAAACAGGTTTTAAATGGACGAATACATCCAGACCAAAATGGATTTTTACCCCACAGACACATTAAAACTAATACAATAGTCATTCTAGATATAATAGAGTATTACGAGGCCCATCCAAAAAGCAAATGGTACTGGTTTTCCTTGATGCACAAAAAGCATTTGACAACGTAATCTGGAAATTTATAACAACACTATTGGATGGGATGAAATTCGGAGAAAAATTTATAAAAATGATAGAAGGATTTTATAACACTCAGACAGCCAAAGTTCTGATGAAGGGAGATCTAACAGAAAAGATTGAAATAAAAAAAGGAGTCAGACAGGGATGCCCCCTCTCTCCTTTGCTGTTTATATTGACTTTGGAAATTTTACTAAATGAAATTCGGAAAGACCAGGGAATAAAAGGTTTAAGACTCAAAAATGAAGAATATAAGGTCCAAGCCTATGCCGATGACTTAGTATTTATTTTAGAGGACCCATTAGAATCCAGATTGAAATTAATTCAAAAATTAGTAGAATATGGCGAAGTGGCAGGACTAAAGATCAATAAAGACAAAACAAAAATGATAACCAAGAACATGACAAAAAAGCAAGAAGAGGAATTGGAAGTAGCAACCAGATTGTATTTAACTAAGAAAGTGAAATACTTGGGGATCTGGTTGTCAGCAAAATGTTCTACAATTAAAGACTTTGGGAAAGGAACTTCACCAAGACAGTGTTGCATTAGGTAGACCAGTACAGCACATAACTAAACTGGAAGTCACTAGAATAACAAAGCCAGCATACATTCTAAAAGAAACCTCCGGAGAATAATTACCAGGATATCAGGACCATTAGGAATAGCTGCAGAGTAGGAAATAATACAAAAGACCCAGGAAGGGCAGGAAGATGTCACTCTTAAGCAAAGGAAAAGGGCAGAGTGGCAACAAAGAATGATTAGCTCGGGGCAGAAATGTAAAAATAGGAAATAAAGTAGAAGACACTTGTGCTCATCCCAGCTCCATGGGAAGTACTTTAGGGCAGAGGAATAACAAAACGCAAGTCAGGATTAGAACCATTAGCAAAGGCACACACAAAAGGTGGTAAAACAATAGTACAAAGAAAACAAAAGGACTTCAAAGAGGAAAATGGTATAAAAAATGTACACACTCTGTATATCGCTGTCAGCTCACCCAGGAACGCTGATCTACGCCATTGTAGGTCTGACTTTCCTGAAATAATAAAGACAACTTGCTTTCAAACGCAGCTTGCTTCGATCCCAAATTCATTCACTCAGCCGGGGCATTCTCCCAGCTGGGAAATCCGAACTCGGGAGGAAAACCCTTTTCCGTTTAACAATTGGCGACCTCATGAAGGGACTCCCAGCCAACCCAGCCACCGGACGGGGCCCGGAGATCAAACCCAGCCGGCACGGACCATCTTTGTCCAGGGAAAAATCCACGTACCCTGCCCGGAAGGCATCGGGTAATAAAGGGAGTTTTTGAGCTTTGAACTCAATAGCTGCTTGAAAGCAGGTAAGTACTGCTTTAATTTTTTTTTTTAAAAAAGGAGAAAATCCCTAGAATTAAGAAGAATGGAAGCATGTGCACGTGTATATGTGTGTGTGGATTCCACCCAGACAATAGCCTGATCTCACCTCTTCGAATGACCCCTAGCTGCCCCCCACCTGCCACTAGCTCTAATGAGCCATGACCGTCAGGATCGGGAAAGCAAGGGGGGGTCGCCAAACGTGAGACTTTCTGTTTAAAGGAACGAAAGCCGAGCAAATCAAATGAGAGAGTGTGTGGGGGTAATAAAAGAAATAAGGGAATCCCGGTGTGTCAGAAGCAAGCCATCGTGCAAAATAGAGAAGGAGGAGGTGCAGGTACTAACTGAAAGAGAGACAGGTCCTTCGTAGATTACCTTTTTGAACTGTAAAATCCTAACGGAAATTCCCTGGTAGGAAGGGACCGAATACTTCATTGGGGAATTTGAAGTCCTTCCCAGAATCTTTTTTTTTCTGAAAACTTACAGCGTGGGGGTTGCCCGGCTAAGCCAAAGTGAGCCTTACATCTTAAAGGGGTCATGGGAAGCATGCTCGAGGGTGACAGGAACATTCCTTGGTGATTTCCTGGAAGCCTGGGATGCCAGGAACATGCCTTTCTTAGCTGGCATGAGCAAAAAGAAGGCAAGGAAACTGTGTGGCAAATGGGCTTTGCTAAGAGATGACATCAGAAAACAAATTTGGCCTGACAGCGGTACTTTTGATTTTCAAACCCTGAAAGCACTTATTTCACGAATAAAACCCAGCCACATACCCTATTGGTACTGCTGGGCTGAGCTAGCCAGAACAAAAAATGTGATAACTGACAAGGAACCAACCAATACAGAAAATAAGAACAAGGCTAGAATTATGGCCCCACTGATAAGCAAACCCATACCAGGAAGACAGAGAGGCCAAATTGAATATGTGTTAACACACACCCCTTTCTCTGCTTCAGACCTGGTGGTTTGGAAAAAAGATGCACCAACCTTAGCAGTTATACTTATATAGTATATCTTAACTTCAAACAGGTATGTTGAGTATATGGGATTGTATGTGAGTGTGTGAGTGACCCACTTTTATTGCTATTATTGTTGTATTTTTGTATTTTAATTATCATGTGGGGACTGGTTGTGTGAGTGCTTGAGTATGCTTGACTCGGAGGACCTGCCGGGGAATGCGGGGGTCACTGGGGTGGTTGGGGGGACCACGGCCACGGGAGTGGGTCGGAGCATTGCGGTCGTAACAGGGAGGGGCAGATATGGCGGGGACTTTAGGGCTAGCCATTACCGGGGAAGGAGGGTTCGCTACATTACAGAGATCCCTCCTTCCGGCCCTATGAGTCCCACTCCAAGACCAGATGGCGCGAGTAGTCAGGACCCTGGTCTCAGGCTGCTGTTGCTAAATGCCAGGTCTGTTGTTCACAAGGCTCCCCTCGTCCGGGACTTAATCGTTGACGAGAGGGCAGACCTGGCATGTATTACTGAAACCTGGCTGGGCACAGAAGGAGGAGTCCCCCTTGTAGAGATGTGCCCAGAGGGATTTCAGGTGCTTCATCAGCCGAGAGCCCAGGGAAGGGGTGGCGGTGTGGCTATTGTTATCCGGGAGTCTCTGTTACCTTGTAGGGTCCCTGCTCCGGAGCTTGTCGGGTGTGAGTCCCTGCTGATAAAGTTGAACCTCAAGGGTCAAGTGGGTTTGCTGCTAACGTACCTGCCTCCCAACTGCGCTGCAGCATCCCTCCCCTCGCTCCTCGAGTCAGTAGCCGAGCTGGCAGTTGAGCTCCCCAGGCTTATAGTTCTGGGGGACTTTAATTTGCCATCGCTCGGTGAACGCTCTGACGGGGCGCAGGAGTTCATGGCTTCCATGACAGCCATGGGCTTGACCCAGGTAATTCGGGGCCCAACTCATACAGCGGGTCACATGCTCGACCTCGTATTCCTCTCGGAGCAGTGGATGCGTGATCTTGGTCTGAGGGGTAATGAGATCATACCCCTGTCGTGGTCAGACCACTGCCTACTGAGGCTTGACTTCCGGAGGCCAAACCCCCACCGTAGGGAGGAGGAACCGACCAGGTGGTTCCGCCCCAGGCGACTTATGGACCCTTTGAGGTTCCAGACGGAGCTTGGGGTAATTCCTGACACTCTCGCCCACAGTTCGGCGAAGACTCTGGTTGCCGCCTGGTATTCGGCGGCATCGGAGTCTCTTGACCGGATTGCGCCACTACGGCCCCTCCGGGTCAGCGGATCCCGGAGACCTCCTTGGTTCACCGAGGAGCTCCGGGAGAAGAAGCGCTGGAGGAGACGCCTAGAGCACCTGTGGAGGTCCGATAAGTCCGAGGCGAACCGAGCACTTCTGACTACCTGCACCAAGGATTACATCCGGGCACTAAGAGCTGACAAAAGAACGCATATCTCCGCCTTGGTAGCGTCCGCCGAGTCACACCCAGCCGCCCTGTTTAAGATCACCCGCTCCCTCCTCAATAGGAGGGATGTGGGAGACCCCTTGCAGGGTAGGGCTGAGGATTATGCCCAGTTCTTGGCGGACAAAGTTGCTCAGTTTCGGTCGGACTTGGACTCCACCGCCGTAGATCCAGCCGAGACACAGGGGGATTACTTGGCAAACCATCTCTGGGTTGAGTTCCAGGATGTTGCCTCTGGAGATGTGGACAAGGCCATTCGAGCTGTAAGTGCCTCCACCTGTATTCTGGACCCGTGTCCCTCCTGGCTGGTTGCCAACAGCAGTGAGGTGACACATGGCTGGATCCAGGCGGTCGTGACCGCCTCCCTTCGGGAGGGGCACTTCCCCGCCGCACTTAAGACGGCGGTGGTGAGACCCCTCCTGAAGAAACCATCCTTGGATCCAGCCATTTTAAACAACTATCGTCCTGTCTCCAACCTCCCCTTTATTGGGAAGGTTGTTGAGAAGGTGGTGGCCTTCCAGCTTCAACGGGCCTTGGAGGAAGCTAGTTATCTTGACCCCTTCCAGTCCGGCTTCAGACCTGGTTACAGCTCAGAAACCGCTTTGGTCGCATTGACCGATGATCTCTGGAGGGCCAGAGATGGAGGCCATGCGTCCATCCTGGTTCTCCTTGACCTCTCGGCGGCTTTTGATACCATCGACCATGGTATCCTTCTGCGACGACTGCGGGAGGTGGGGGTGGGAGGCACTGTTTTGCAGTGGTTCTCCTCCTACCTCTCGGACAGGTCGCAGTCGTTGTTGGTCGGGGGGCAGAGATCGTCCCTGAGGCCCCTAACATACGGGGTGCCGCAGGGTTCGGTCTTATCCCCCCTACTATTTAACATATACATGAAACCGCTGGGCGAGATCATTCGGAGGCACGGGATAAAATACCATCAATACGCGGACGATACGCAACTGTATCTGTCTGCCCCGTGCCAACTCAATGAAGCGGTGGACGTGATGAACCAGGGTCTTGAGGCCGTTAAGAACTGGATGAGCGCTAACAAACTGGTGCTCAACCCGGACAAGACCGAGTGGCTGTTGTGTTTCCCTCCCAAAAATTTGGCCGATATTCCAACACTCAGGCTGGGGGGTCAAATTTTATACCCCTCAGATAGGGTCCGTAACCTAGGAGTCCTCCTGGATCCACAGCTGACTTTTGACCATCAGTTGTCGGCTGTGACCAGGGGGGCATTTGCCCAGGTTCGCCTGGTCCGTCAGTTACGGCCCTACCTGAACCGGGAGGCTCTCACAACAGTCACTCGAGCCCTTGTGATCTCTAGGCTGGAATACTGCAATGGGCTCTACATGGGGTTGCCCTTGAAGTGCATCCGGCGACTGCAGTTAGTCCAGAATGCAGCCGCGTGAGTGATAGTGGGCGCACCGCAGTTCGCCCACATTACACCTATCCTCCGCGAGCTGCACTGGCTACCTGTCGATCTCCGGGTGCGCTTCAGGGTATTGATGACCACCTTTAAAGCACTCCATGGTAGTGGATCTGGGTACTTGAGAGACCGCCTTCTGCCGATTACCTCCCTCCGACCGATTAGATCGCACAGACTGGGCCTCCTCCGGATCCCATCTGCCAGTCAATGTCGACTGGCGACTACATGGAGGAGAGCCTTTTCTCTTGCAGCTCTGACCCTGTGGAACGATCTCCCCATCGAGATTCGTACCCTCACCACCATCCAGACCTTCCGCACGGCCCTTAAGATCTGGCTCTCCCAGCAGGCCTGGGGATAGGTTCTTAATTTACCCGCCCGAGTGTTGACTGTTGAATGCAAGTTGTGTTTTATTATTTTATTTTGTTCACTCACTGTTTGTCTTTTGGTATTGCACCCCTTTCCCTGTGATTGTAAGCCGCCCTGAGTCCCCTCAGGGAGAAGGGCGGCCTATGAATCTTAATAAAATGTCTAAAATGTCTAAATAGTTAGACCTTCAGGGCAGATCCCCAAAAGGTGATTCAAACCCTGAAAGCAATAGTGGAGAGTCATAACCCTTCATGGGGAGATATGACTCAATTACTGCACATCTTCCTGACTAAAGATGAACAGCTAAAACTGTTTGAGCAAACTGAACAAATTGCCAAAAGACCAGTTATAGTTGCCACAGGTCAAGTTGCCCAGGCACGGGTTGCCTGGCCACTGCACCGTCCTGACTGGGACTATAATGATGATAACCATTGGACCACATATACCAGAGCTAAGGAAAACCTAATGGAAGCTCTAGAGGAAATTGGGAAAAAAACCTCTAAATTGGTCAGAATTTCAAAGAATAACACAGAGACCAAAAGAACCCGGACGCCTTCTGGGTCCGGCTTTCTGAGGCAGCCACAATGTATGCCCACCTAGACTTGAGCTGCCAGAAAGACCAGAGGATACTTGCCTCAGCCTTCGTGGACCAATCCTCCCAGGATATTAGGAAACACTTCCATAAAATAGTGTCCAACTGGTCTACCTTAGAAATATCGGAGTTGCGTAGAATTGCAAACTTCGTATATGACCAGAGAGAAAAACTCAAGGAGGAGGAGAAAGAAAGGAAGGAGTACATTCCTGGAACCAAATCTCATCCCAGAGAAGGGTAACATCTGGGAGTACCTAGCAAAAGAGGTACTCATCACTACTGATTTCTGTTTAGAAGGGGGGAGATCAGTGAAAGACATCCTCAAGACATGTCTAATGGGAGTAGCAGTAGGACCCCAAGCCATCCACAACCACACTAGGCTTAGACACTTCCCCATCACACCATCATATTCAAACAGTTATGATTCGATTTATTACATTTATGATTGGATTTATTACATTTACATTGGATTTATTACATTTATATGCCGCCCTTTTCCCCGAAGGAGTACAGAACTAAAGATCTAGATATGTACACCCTTCACATAGCTGCTGTCACCACTGCATCATGGTGTTTTAGAATTGAAGGATGCAGAGCACAAGAAGGTGAAAAGTGCATCAACCTAAACAATACAGACCTTAGATGAAACCACACTGAGCACATCTCCCACTCCTATAGCTATATGAGGCTGGTTCATGCTGTGTGGTCTGCAGGCCTACTCATACTTACCTGCTAATTCCACTGGGGGACCATGCACCCTGGGCAAATTAACCACGTTAATGCCCTCCCTACAGAGGCGACACCGAAGGGCCTTTCACACCTTAGACCCAGATTGCGACTCCAAAGTATCATTGTTAACGACAGCTGAATATGTCTCATTGGCCGTATCACTAGTGGGAGTGCCAGGACTAGCAGTGCGGAATTCCAGGAATTTGAATAGCCTGGCATATACCCTAGCGAAAAGTTTAAATTCAACCTCCCATGCCCTGGATGCCTTAAAGCGAGAGCTAAGGCAAGTTCGAGAAGCCACCCTGGAGAATCGTGCAGCAATAGATTTCTTACTATTAAAACATAACCATGGCTGTGAGGAATTCAGAGGGTTGTGCTGTTTCAACTTAGACCACAGCTCAGAAATTGTAGAAAAGGACATCCACCATCTGAAAGAACTGGCCCAAAATATTGGCCATAACCAATCATCCCTAGATTTTTTTTTTATTTATTAAACTTATATTCCGCTTCATAGGGCTTTCAGCCTTCTCTAAGCGGTTTACAGATTTTTTTAGCAAATTGAGTCAGCAACTTGCCCCCACAGTCTCGGTCCTCATTTCACCCACCTCGGAAGGAGGGAAGGCTGAGTCGACCTTGAGCCAGTGAGATTTGAACCGCTGAACTGCAGATCACAGTCAGCTGAAGTGGCCTGCAGTACTGCACCCTAACCACTGCGCCACCTCGGCTCTTTTTCCTGGCTCTTTTCCTGGCTGCCAGACTTCCATTGGCTCAAAATTTTACTGACAGGAATCGTCGCTGTTTGTGTCATAGGGGCCCTCATGTGTTGCCTCTGTCATTGCATTCCTCCCTGTCTGACCTGTTTAAGGACGTGCCGACCTGCCCCTCCTTTACCAGATGCCACCAGGCACCAGGCAGCCCTCATGATGATTCAGATTGACCATGCATACCAAGTATACTCAGACACTACATTAGAAACAGAAAAGGTGGAAGAACACGCATAATTGCTGTCAACTCAAAAAAAAAAATAGGATTGTGGGAAGGGAACTTCACCAAGACAGTGTTGCATTAGGTAGACCAGTACAGCACATAACTAAACTGGAAGTCACTAGAATAACAAAGCCAGCATACATTCTAAAAGAAACCTCCGGAGAATAATTACCAGGATATCAGGACCATTAGGAATAGCTGCAGAGTAGGAAATAATACAAAAGACCCAGGAAGGGCAGGAAGATGTCACTCTTAAGCAAAGGAAAAGGGCAGAGTGGCAACAAAGAATGATTAGCTCGGGGCAGAAATGTAAAAATAGGAAATAAAGTAGAAGACACTTGTGCTCATCCCAGCTCCATGGGAAGTACTTTAGGGCAGAGGAATAACAAAACGCAAGTCAGGATTAGAACCATTAGCAAAGGCACACACAAAAGGTGGTAAAACAATAGTACAAAGAAAACAAAAGGACTTCAAAGAGGAAAATGGCATAAAAAATGTACACCCTCTGTATATCGCTGTCAGCTCACCCAGGAACGCTGATCTACACCACTGTAGGTCTGACTTTCCTGAAATAATAAAGACAACTTGCTTTCAAATGCAGCTTGCTTCGATCCCAAATTCATTCACTCAGCCGGGGCGTTCTCCCATCTGGGAAATCCGAACTCGCGGAGGAAAACCCTTTTCCATTTAACAAGACGATAATCATAATAAATTAGTGATACAAATAAGGAAAGATTTAGAAAATTGGAAGAATATTCAGTTATCACTTATGGGACGTATAGCAACAATTAAAATGAATATCTTACCAAGAATCCTATTCCTGTTGCAAGGCGCACCTATTAATCCAGGTAAAAAATTCTTTCAAGAATTAAAGAAAATAACCACTAGGTTCACTTGGCAGGGACGAAAACCGAGGATTAAACTAAAGTCAATGCAAGACAGCAAGGAGAGGGGAGGCTTAGCATTACCAAATTCGGATTTATATGCATCAGCAGTTACAATAACATTGGTGAAGGACTGGATAGAGCTAAAGAATAAAAGAATTCTGACCTTAGAAGGCCATGACCCGCAGGCAGGCTGGCATACTTTTCTATGGGATGATAAAAATAAAACGCACAAATACTTTCAAAATCATTTAATCAGAAGAGCCTTACTGCAACAATGGTTCAAAATAAAAAAAATCCACTATGTGAAAATCCCAAATTGGCTATCACCAACAGAAAAGACGACTCACCCAAATTTTGCAGATTGGAACAAAATCCTAAGATACAGAGACTTAATTGACAGACAGGGAAATTTAAAAACAATTGAAGAATTGGCAGATCAGAACATGAAAGTTGACTGGCTAACTTACCTCCAAATCAAAACTAAATACAATAAAGATACTAAAATATACGGCATCGAAACAGAACCACACGAATTGGATAAAATTATTCAAAGCCCAGATAGAAAGATGATAGGGAGAATATATAAATTCCTCCTGAAGTATAAAATGGAAGAGGAAATTGTGAAAGAACAAATGATAAAATGGGCGCAGAACTTTAGCTATAATATTGAATTAGACAAATGGGAAAAAATTTGGGGAATAAATTTAAAAATGACACTATCAGTTCCATACAAGGAAAACCAGTACAAAATGTTTTACAGATGGCACCTGGCACCATCAAGGTTAGCTAAAATCTCAACAAATACCTCCGCAAAATGCTGGAAATGTGAATTGGTACATGGAACATATTATCATTTATGGTGGACCAAAAATTTTTTGGAAAAGGATCAAAAATTGGCTGGAGGCAATAACAAGGGTTAAAATAGATTGGAAACCTGAAGTTTTTTTATTAGGAATTATGTCGGTGAAATACAAAAAAGAAATCCAATATTTAATACTACATATACTTACAGCAGAATGGATCGCCTTTGCCCAGAAATGGAAAAACAAACTAACCCCAAATGAAGATGAAATAATAAGAAAGATTATGGACTGTGCCGAAATGGATAAATTAACAAAAGAAATACAGGGAAAGGAAGAATCAGAATTCTACCAGATAGGGGATAAATGGTATAGGTGGATGGAAGAAAGAAACAAAAATCAATGAAAGAATATAGCAACACTCAAAAATAATAGTTATGAGTAAAATAAGAGGGTTAAGAATGGTGAAACCTAAATGAAATACGATAGAAGGGGAAATAATATAATGTGAGCAATATCGATTGATGATTGCTAAGATAAAAAACAGGAAGTTCCTGTTCGCACTGTATTGTATAAATGTGGTGTACGTCTAATTTTTGTGTGTATTTTACATGTTTGTTAATAAAAATCTAAAAAAAAAAAAAGAAATCAGCATGGCTGCATAAAGAACTCTCTGACAAATGATCTCTGGCGAGCCAGGGATAGAGGACATTCCTCTATCCTAGTGCTTCTTGACCTCTCAGTGGCCTTCGATACCATCGACCATGGTATCCTTCTGCGACGGTTGCGAGAGGTGGGAGTCTCATTTAATTACAATTATCTAAAATCATTTGTATTTAAAGACACAACCACCTACTGGCATTCATTCGCAATTTCAATAAACCTCCAATAACATTACACCTTTATAACAAGAGGTTGTTCCTTCTTATAGTGGTGCCCTATCTATTGGGCTAATGTCTTGGCATTTAAGTAGAACTGATCTGATTGGTGATTATAGTTATTGATCTTGGAAAAGTATGGTTTTAAACCTACTTATGGAGATACTGAATGGGCATCTCTTGGACTCAGCAGCAATTGCCAGGTCATAAAAATCTTGTAAGCAGACAAATAGCAAAGCAAACAATACCAAACAACAGTACCACCATGAGATGGTGTGAGCATGAAATATCACTTGAGAGACCGCCTACTGCCGATTACCTCCACGCGACCTATCAGATCTCACCGATTAGGCCTCCTCCGAGTTCCATCTGCTGGCCAGTGCCGACTGGTGACCACGCGGAGGAGAGCCTTCTCGGTAGCAGCTCCGACCCTATGGAACGATCTCCCCGTGGAGATTCGTACCCTCACCACCCTCCAGACCTTCCGTATAGCACTTAAAACCTGGCTATCCCATCAGGCCTGGGACTAAGATTGTAACCTGCCCGAATGGTATGAATGTTGTGTTCTTAAAATTGTATTGTTCTATATGTCCAAAGTTTGTTTCTCCCCCTTCCCTTTTTAAGTTGTAAGCCGCCCTGAGTCCCCTCAGGGAAAAGGGCGGCATATAAATTTAATAAAATAACAAGCATGAGAGGCCGAGGAAAAAGCCTAGAGAAAATGGATAGATTCCTGCAACCAAATCTGATTCATTCTTACTTCAGAGATTGGAGATGTTTTTTCCAAAGGGGGCAGATACCGGAGACATAATCATCTAGCAGTGACCCAGAAGAGATTCAATGGATTCTGGATAGGACTGGTAGTAGACTGGCAAATTGCCTGTTTTTCTATTGACTCAGAACAGATGTCAATCATTTAAACATAGTGCCTTGGAAAGGCTCTTTGTTGCAGCCCAGTTGCTGGATAAGAACTATATGCACATTTGTTTGCCAACAGCTCAATAGCCATAGCTCAGTCTAAACTTCATAGGAAGTATTTCTTTATTTTATTGCTGTTGACATTTTGTTTATATCTTCAGTTTGATTGTTCCATGAAAAGATTCTTTCCTGGAAAAATGTATTTCCATGCCTAAAGATAAATAAGATGCTGGTTTCCAGACACTGTTTGGTCTATATGTTATAGAAATGACAGTGATGATTTCATATTGACTAGAAATATGACGCCTTTGTATTCTGTGAGTGATCCTAAAATGTTTGCTGATCCACATTACATTTCAAAATGCCCCCAGAATGAAATACAGAATAAGATACATCCTTATCTTCAAAGGGACTAGTATCTCTTTGCTTACCATTCAGCTATTCTTTAATTAAACTTCAGAAAAACACAAAAAGGCAAGACTTTAAAAGAAATACCTGACTTTTTTCCTTAATGCTTCTTTGTCCTTTAACAGCTCCATTGTTCAGAATTATAGATTTCTGATCAAAGCAGTCCAAACTTTGGAGAAATTTGTATTTTGAAGGGGAAAAAGAGCAAGATCTTATCTGCTAAAAAGAAAAGCAGCTCCAGCAATGGCCATTCCACTGAATGTGTGTATATGCAAGCACAGGTGGGTGTAATAAATTAAAGATACGTAAGTATTTTCAATTGCTCCAAGGAATATCCTTCTCCCCTTGGGGAATTTTCTTTCAAGACTTTAATTAAGATGCATATTTCCTACCATTAAAATATGCAGATCCTTTCTTTGGAAAGTTTTCAAGCAATTTCTACCTCGCATAGTGTCTCAGGACATACTGCATTACAGGTAGTCCTCAACTTGCAAGTGACTGTTCAAAGTTACAACGGCATTGAAAAAAATGAACATTTTTCACACTTATGACCATTACAGCATCCCCATGGCCACATGAGCAAAATTCAGATGGTTGACAACTGACTCACATTCCTGACAGTTGCAATGTCCCAGAGGTCTGGTGGTCACCTTTTGCAACCTTCTGACAAACAAAGTCAAAGGGGAAGCCAGAATCATTTAACAACTGTGTTGCTAACTTAACAACTGTAGTGATTCAGTTAACAGTTGTAAAATGCGGGAAAATCCCCTTAAAAAATGAACTTAAAGAAATAGCAACAGAAAAAAAAGAATATTTATTGCAGAGGATGTTCAGAAAGGCCAGTATAACTTGTAAAATAAATCGCCCCCTTGATTCTAACAAAATAAAAAAAATTCTTTTTACCCTCAATATTACAGTTAAGTTCATATTCCTGAGGATTTAAGACATTTTGAGATAGTTACACATTTGGCCTAGATACTTTCAAAATAGCATTAACCACGAAGAAGGACCATAGTTAAAACTGTACAATTGGTGTACTTGGGGAAAAAAAGATCTTAATCCAGTGTATTTCCCCTTCCTTTTTTTAAATTTAGCTACAAATAGAAAATTTGCACATCTTGGCTATGTATCTATTATTGTAGAAGGTAGCTGAAGGGATGTGGACATAGCTGTTGAAGTTGATGCTTGAGGAGAATGTGATGGCAAAATGTATGTGAGAAACTGCCGCTAAGGTGTTGATTGTAAAAAAAAAGAAAAAAGGGGAAAAAAAGAAAAGTTTTTAAAAGGAGAAAAAAAGGAGCAGACGCTCCCACATATTCTGTTGAGCTGCTATGGATAAATTCCCAGCATGAATTTCTGAAAAAAAATTAACATTGCTTTTCTGTATCTTTGTCATTGTGTTTTGCTGCTATTTTGTGGTCATTTTTTGTTTATACAATGTCATTATACTGCCATGTTATAGGTTTTAAATTTTCTCATAGAAAATTATATTATTGACATCATTTTTTTGGTAGATTTTTTTTATGTGATCAATTTTACTTAATGTGATTACTGCTCTATTCCAAAAAAGGTTCCTGTTTCACAGTACCTCATACTTCAGTTAACCGTGTTCAGATCAGGTTTTAATGTTTGTTCACAATGCCTCATAGTTTTACTGCAAACAGAAATGCATTGGACATTATTCTGAATGGGTCTCGGCGATTTGCAACTAATTTGTGCTTATTTTAAAACAGAAAACATTTCAGAAGATTGAGTAATGTCAGGTTCTTTTGTTAATGCGTTTTTATAAAGTGGATTCTTTTTCTGATCTGGGGTTTATTATCATAGTAGTTTTAAGCTGTGTTATTAGCCACATTTGCTATATGAAAGGTGCATTATAATATAACTCGTATATGCCTTTTGATGTTTTCCACCAGAGAGAATTCATCATGCGGTATGATAGGTTATCTTCTGGAATTAAGTATTTTTGTGTTTAATCTGTTATGATATATTAGGGTTTTTTGTTGATGTTAATTATAGCATAATGCTAATTTAAAACAAAAACAGAAAGCGACACCTCTAAATCTCAAGTAAGCCAGCTAACCAAGTTGTACGGTGAAGAATAATCTAGTTGCCTGTATGCTGCTAAACCAAAACACAATTAGAACTTCATTTTGAGGGCAATTGCAGTTAAGATCCTACCTAAAGACAACAGCTGTGTAATGCTACTAGCAGTCGCAGGACCCAGGAGGACTGGATAGATTCGGTCCACATTTCAGGAACATTTCTTACTGCTTACCTCATAGACACTTCTGTTTGTGGCATCTCTGTGTCTCTGAACCAACCAAGAAAATTGATGAGTTAATGGTTGTTAATGGACTCTCCACTAGACTTATAGAGGAGGAGGCAAGATTCAAGATCTCTTATATAACCTTTACGAACTCGCGCAACTGCACAATTTTAATTGGTATGGTGAGTGTATGGGTTTGCTTGTGATTGAACGAATGGCCCACTTTTATTACTCCATTATATTGTATTTTATGTGTTTTTAACTATTACGTGGGGACTGTCTGTGTGAATAAATGAGTGTGTTTGATTCGGAGGACCTGCCGGGGTATGCGGGGGCCACTGGGGTGGTTGGGGGGACTACGGCCACGGGAGAGGGTCGGAGCATTGCGGTCATAACAGGGAGAGGCAGATATGGCGGGGACTTTAGGGCTGGCCATTACCGGGGAAGGAGGGCTCGCTACATCACAGAGATCCCTCCTTCCGGCCCTATGAGTCCCACTCCAAGGTCAGATGGCGCGAGTAATCGGGACCCTGGTCTCAGGCTGCTGTCGCTAAATGCCAGGTCTGTTGTTCACAAGGCTCCCCTCGTCCGGGACTTAATTTTAGATGAGAGGGCAGACCTGGCATGTATTACTGAGACATGGCTGGGCACGGAGGGAGGAGTCCCCCTCGTAGAGATGTGCCCAGACGGATTTCAGGTGCTTCATCAGCCGAGAGCCCAGGGAAGGGGTGGCGGTGTGGCTATTGTTGTCCGGGAGTCTTTAGCACCTCGTAGGATCCCTGCTCCGGAGCTTGTCGGGTGTGAGTCCCTGCTGGTGAAGTTGGACCTCAAGGGTCAAGTGGGTCTGCTGCTAGCGTACCTGCCTCCCAACTGCGTTGCAGCAGCCCTCCCCTCGCTCCTCGAGTCGGTAGCCGAGCTAGCAATTGAGTTCCCTAGGCTCATGGTTCTGGGGGACTTCAATTTGCCTTCGCTCGGTGAACACTCTGATGGAGCGCAGGAGTTCATGGCCTCCATGACAGCCATGGGCTTGACCCAGGTAATCCGAGGCCCAACCCACTCAGCAGGTCACACACTCAACCTCGTATTCCTCTCAGAGCAGTGGATTTGTGATCTTGGTCTGAGGGGTAATGAGATCATACCCCTGTCGTGTTCAGACCACTGCCTACTGAGGCTAGACTTCCGGAGGCCAAACCCCCACCGTAGGGAGGAGGAACCGACCAGGTGGTTCCGCCCCAGGCGACTTATGGACCCTTTAAGGTTCCAGACGGAGTTTGGGGTTATTCCTGATACTCTCGCCCACAGTTCGGCGGAGACTCTTGTTGCTGCCTGGCACTCGGCAGCATCAGAGTCCCTTGACCGGATTGCGCCACTACGGCCCCTCCGGGTCGGCGGATCCCGGAGGCCTCCTTGGTTTACCGAGGAGCTCCGGGAGATGAAGCGCCGGAGGAGACGCCTAGAGCACTTGTGGAGGTCCGATAGGTCCGAATCGAACCGAGCACTTCTGACAGCATGCACCAAGGAATACATCCGGGCACTAAGGACAACTAAAAGAACACACATTGCCACCTTGGTTGCGTCCGCCGAGTCCCGCCCAGCCGCCCTGTTTAGGATAACCCGCTCCCTCCTAAATAGGAGGGAGGCAGGGGACCCCTTACAGGGTAAGGCTGAGGAGTATGTCCAGTTCTTGGCGGACAAAGTTGCTCGGTTTCGGTCGGACTTGGACTCCACCCCCGCAGATCCAGCCGAGACACAAGGGGATAACTTGGCAGACCATCTCTGGGTTGAGTTTCAGGATGTTGCCTCCGGGGATGTGGACAAGGCTATGCGAGCTGTGAGCGCCTCCACCTGTATACTGGACCCGTGTCCCTCCTGGCTGGTTGCCAACAGCAGTGAGGTGACACGAGGCTGGATCCAGGCGGTCGTTACCGCCTCCCTTCGGGAGGGGCACTTCCCCGCCGCACTTAAAGCGGCGGTGGTGAGACCCCTCCTGAAGAAACCATCCTTGGATCCAGCCGTTCTTAATAACTACCGTCCAGTCTCCAACCTTCCCTTTGTTGGGAAGGTTGTTGAGAAGGTGGTGGCCTTCCAGCTTCAGCGTACCTTGGAGGAAGCTAGCTATCTTGACCCCTTCCAGTCCGGCTTCAGGCCCGGTTACAGCACAGAAACCGCTTTGGTCGCATTGACCGATGATCTCTGGAGAGCCAGAAATGGAGGCCATGCGTCCATCCTGGTTCTCCTTGACCTCTCAGCGGCTTTCGATACCATCGACCATGGTATCCTTCTGCGACGACTGCGGGAGGTGGGAGTGGGAGGCACTGTTTTGCAGTGGTTCTCCTCCTACCTCTCAGACAGGTCGCAGTCGGTGTTGGTGGGGGGGCAGAGATCGTCCCCGAGGCCCCTAACTTATGGGGTGCCGCAGGGTTCGGTCTTATCCCCCCTACTATTCAACATATACATGAAACCGCTGGGTGAGATCATTCGGAGGCACGGGATAAAATACCATCAATACGCGGATGATACACAGTTGTATCTGTCCGCCCCGTGCCAACTCAATGAAGCGGTGGACGTGATGAACCGGGGTCTTGAGGCCGTTAAGGACTGGATGAGAGCTAACAAACTGGTACTCAACCCAGACAAGACCGAGTGGCTGTTGTGTTTTCCTCCCAACAATTTGGCCAACGTTCCATCACTCAGGCTGGGGGGTCAAAATTTATACCCCTCAGACAGGGTCCGCAACTTGGGAGTCCTCCTGGACCCACAGCTGACTTTTGATCATCATTTGTCAGCTGTGACCAGGGGGGCATTTGCCCAGGTTCGCCTGGTACGCCAGTTGCGGCCCTATCTGAATCAGGAGGCCCTCACAACAGTCACTCGAGCCCTTGTGATCTCCAGGCTGGAATACTGCAATGTGCTCTACATGGGGCTGCCCTTGAAGAGCATCCGGCGACTTCAGCTAGTCCAGAATGCGGCCGCGCGAGTGATCGTGGGCGCACCACGGTTCGCCCACATAACACCGATCCTCCGTGAGCTGCGCTGGCTACCTGTTGATCTCCGGGTGCGCTTCAAGGTGCTACTCACCATTCATAAAGCCCTCCATGGTAGTGGATCTGACTATCTGAGAGACCGCCTTCTGCCAATTACCTCCCTTCGTCCCATCAGATCGCATAGAGTAGGCCTCCTCCGAATTCCATCCGCCAGTCAGTGCCAACTGGCGACCACGCGGAGGAGAGCCTTCTCAGTTGCAGCTCCGACGCTTTGGAACGATCTCCCCGTGGAGATTCGCACCCTCACCACCGTCCAGACCTTCCGCACAGCCCTCAAGACCTGGCTATCCCGTCAGGCCTGGGGATAAGACCCTAACCTCGCCCCACTCGAATGCTGAATGAATGTTGTGTTTTACTGGTTTATTTTTTTGATTCACACGTTTTTTTTTCTTGTGTTTTGTCTTGCACCCCCTTCCTATTTATTGTAAGCCGCCCTGAGTCCCCTCAGGGAAAAGGGCAGCCTAAAAATGTCATTAAAATGAAAAAAAATAAATAATGAAAGTTAAGTTTTATGACATGTTTTACTGAGAAGTGGCAGCGTGTACTGCAGATTTTTAAAGTATTGTACGTACTAAAAGGCAAAATGCTGACAAGCAGGTTCACGTGCCAACAGAGATGCTTTATTTGTCACATTGATATAACAATCTATAGAAAGCCAAGCAATTCAGAATTGTACTATATATATATATATATATATATATATATATATATATATATATATATATATATATATATATATATATATATACACATATATATACTTAATATATATATGTACTATATATATATATATATATATATATATATATATATATATATATATATATATATATATATATATATATACACACACATATATATATGTATGCATGTATGTATATTGTACTTATTGTCACTATTGGTCTGAAATGCACAGTCACCAACAGACCTGTAATGTAAGTTTCCAGCAAATGAGAAAGACCTCCCCTAAAAGACTAGAAATAAATTCATACCCCCCCCCCAAAAAAGAAATTCTGGGCTCAATTGTGGTCATAAGTTGAGGATTATTCAAATGTCTTCTCACATAGTTTTCTAAGGTTCCTCTCCATGGTGATCTCAGAATCAGATAATTCATCCTTTAACAAAGAAGTCCATTCCTGTGTTGTCATCACTTTGCTGGGTACTGCCTTAGAACAGTAGTTCTTAACCTGGCCGATATCATCCTCCAGGGGGCGGTTCTGTTTTTCAGGGGGGGATGGAATGAAAAGGGGTGACGCAGGGAGCGATATGGGGGCAATGGAGCAAAAAGTTTTGGGGACACTTTTGAGACTTTTTTCGTACAGTGAACCGCTGTATATCCATCGTACAAAAACATCAGATCACTCACTATTAGTGGATTGAACTGTGTTTTAAAATGTTCCTCCAGCTACCTTCAGTACAGAACGCCATACATATGTAAACACGCATTGCTCATCCTCATGCGTGTTGCACAGCAGCCTCTATCACTGTACCCATACAGTAACGTGCCATTGGCCAGAATGTGCAGTGATGGCGGGGTGAGTGCTTCTTTCAAAACACTGCATGCTGAGTGGCTGTCCCCTGTGATGTCAGCTGTAATATCAATGTAACTGTTGAAACTAGGTTTATCGACATCCACGTGTGTTTTATAGTGTTCCAGTGCAGTAGAAAATTTAATTTGCAGTTAATGCTTTTCACTTCAAAGACCTCTCAACATGACCAAGAAGAGGAAGTGTCGCCAATATTCGACGGAATACCTAAAATTGGGATTCATTCCATCTCCTTCCAACATACAGCTTCCGTTTTGTCTTCTTTGTGAGAAAACATTTTCAAATGAAGCGATGAAGCCTTCCCGACTGAAAGACCATTTGGTAAGAATTCATTCAGATAAACCCGACAAACCGGTATTGTTTTTCCAATCCTTAAAGGCCAAATTTGAGGGTCGCAGCACTGTTGAGAAGTTTTTTGGAAAATCGTCACTCAAAGCTGACAAGGGGCTCATTTGTTCCTATGAAGTATCTTTGTTGATAGCAAAATGTGGCAAACCTCACACTATCGGAGAAACATTGATTTTACCAGCAGTGAAACAGATTGTTGCCACCATGTTGGGGCCCAGCACAAGCACTTTCACGCAATCGATTCCTTTGAGCAATGACACGAATCAAAAAGAATTGATGAAATGGCTGCTGAAGTGGAAGAAAGGCTTATTGACACCTTGAAAAGTACAGAATTTGTGATGCAGATTGATGAGTCAACGATTCGTGAAAATGAAGCCTTGTTATTGGCTTACGTCCATTTCATCAACAGAAATGAAGAGATCGGGGAAGAACTGTTATTTGCTTGAAATTTAGACACAAAAGGTTCTTTGATATTTGAAAAGGTTGAAGAGTTTTTTAATGAGAAAAACATCCCTTTGACAAACGTTGTGGCATGTGCAACCAACGGAGCTGCATCCATGGTTGGATGATATTGCGGATTTCAAGCTCATCTAAAATCAGTTGTACCTGGAGTCCACTGAGTTGTTCATAGACAACACCTTGTCTCAAAAAATTTGAGTGGTCATTTGCATGAGTCTATACATTACATCATTAATGCTGTGAATAAAATTAAGTCAAATGCCTTGAGCAACCGACTTTTTCACAAGCTTTGTGAAGAAAATGACAAGGAGTTTGAACATCTCCTTTTGCACATCGAAGTAAGGTGGCTTTCAAAAGGAAAGTGTTTGCAGCCACGAACTTTTTGACACAGTTGTCGAATTTCTTGAATCCATTGATCCAAGTCTAAGCAGTTCTCTTAAACTTGGACATCTGGATGTAGCTTATCTTGCTGTTTTTGACAAGCTGAATGAAGTGAACATAAAACTACAAGGAGATAAAATCAATTTTCTTAAGGCCGAAGGATTAATCTGCTCATTTATTTCCAAATTGGACCTCCTTGGAAGCAATATGAGTCGCCAGAAGCTGTATCAGTTCCCAAGCCTTGATAATGAATGTCAACTCCACACAGAAGATTTGGACGTTTTTTGCTGCCACTTGAAGCAACTAAAAGAAGATATGGAAACCAGATTCTATGATCTGATAAATCTGGAAGTGCCCACTTGGGTGCTAAATCCTTTCACAGCAGACTTTGCATAACTTCATCTCAAACTGCAAGAGCCACTGACAGATCTGAAATACGACTGTGAAGCCCAATCTCATTTTCAGAGTTACAGCTGCGAAGCTTTTTGGGTGAAAATGAGGAACATTTACCCAATGTTGGGGAGGAAGTTAAGTTGCTTCTTTTAGCCTTTCCTTCCACTTACTTAGTGGAGAAGGGCTTCAGCGCCGTCCAACAGATCCTTTCTAAGTCAAGGAACATGTTGAAGATCACTGAGAGCGGCAATTTAAGAATGAGATTAACAAAAACAGACATCAAGAAATTGACATCAGCTCACCACGCACAAGCAGCCATTGATATTCTTTTTTTGCTTTTGTGTACATACATTTTTTTCATTAATAATTGTCTCAGCTCTTATCGTTGTATATTTGCTTACACTGGATTTCACGTTCTAGTGGCAGCATCTGCAAAATTGAAAGAATGGCTTAGCAGGAAAAAGAAACTGTAACACTGCAAGTGATTTATGTTTGAAATTCAAAATCTATTAGTTGTGACAGAGAGAATTGGAAAGAGGTTGGAGAATATGGAATACAAAACAGAAAAATCTGATGGAGAAACTGAGGATGTTTACCAATGAAGAAAGTGGAGGACAAGATGTTAAAGAAGAGATGGATAAAAGCCTCCTAATAGCATGGGAGAGAAATTTTGGCTATGAGACTGAAATGGGTAAATGGTGGGATCTATGAAGTAAGACTATTAAACTCACGACATCTACAGCGTTTAAAGAAAATATATACAAGATGGTTTATAGATTGCATTTTCCCCCAACGAGGTTAGCCAAAATGTTTCCTGGGTTATCCCCACTGTGTTGGAAATGTGGAAGAAGGGATGGCACATTCTACCATGTCTGGTGGTCCTGTATTGAGGCCACAAAATACTGGAGAAAGATTCAAAACTGGCTAAGAAAGGTTACCGGGGCAAGTATGGAATGGAAACCCGAGACTTTTTTACTAAGCATAAAACCAGAAAACATGAGTAAATTTATATGGCATTTGAGCCTACATATCATTGTGGCTGCAAGAATAACCTATGTGCAATTTTGGAAATCTACTACCATACTATCGGAAGATGCCATAATTAAAAAGATTTATGAATGTGCAGAAATGGACAGAATGACGGGTTGGCTGAGGGACAAAGGAGAAACAGAACATTATCTTAGCTGGAACCTATGGTATATGTGGGCGACAAAGAGAACAGCAGGGATTTAAAACTGGAAAAGTTAAATAGCAGCTGTTAACAATGGGAACTAAAAGTGAACATGGGTATTGTATTAGATCTCTGAATTTTGTAACAAGAAGATGCTGATTAGAGATTAAACAATGAGGAAGAAGAGCATGTTGGGCTGTGAATGTCTGTCAAAGGGGGGGAGCGAGGGGAGGGTTTGTATGTTTAAAGCTGTATTTGCATGTCTTATTAAAAAAAATGTATAACCAATAAAGAAAGTGGAGGACAGAGTTCAAAAGATGGAAGAAAAAAAATGAGCAAAGAGATAAGAAAACTGTGGATACTGACAACAAAGTGAGTGTGGTTGGTAATGGAAAGAGCGGAATATGGAAAGGGGAGATAGATGGATTGGAACTTTACCCCAGACTTCAAAGCACAGAAGAAGAAAAGAGAGAAAAATTGATTGAGATAAGGAGAGATATCTTGACAGAAGCACTAGCGATAACCAAAGATAAGCTGATGGAAAGAACAGATGTTGGGTTTCAAGCTTTTATGAAATATGAAAGGAACAACATGTTGCCAAAAGAAGTTTATACAAGATTTATTAAGAAAGTAACTAGAACATTAATACTACAAATGGCAAGAGATAGAAGACCGTACTATTACTGGAAAGACAGAGGTTGATGCAATGAAAATGTATAATAAAAACTAAGCTAAATTTAGTTTACCAGTACTATGTATAAAATGAAGTGACAATAGCTATAGTTAAATAATGATTAATAATGATAACAATACATATAGATATATTAGTTTGATAATATGAAATTTTATATAAACAACACATGGAGATTATGAGAGGAGGTTTAAAAGCTTTATGTAGAATATGTTATAAAGATGTATTGTGAGTGGATGCTCTTAGGATGATTTAATAGAATGTTATCATATAATCCTATTCTAGATTCTGAATATTATATATAAAAGGATGTAAAAACAATTATAGTCAAATTAAGGTTAAGATATAATAATTGTGATATACATGAATATAGGTGAATTTAAAATATGCGATTTGATATGAAAAGCAGGTGATGACTATGGAAGAGATGCATGGAAATACTGTAACCAACTGACACACCCTCTACAATTTGTAGTGGAAGATGGTTTTTTTTATGTTTGTTTGTCCTTGTTCAAAAACAAATAAAAATTGTTTTTTAAAAAAGAACATACCTTGCTCGAATGGGACAATTGATAGTGGACTAATGAGCTTTCTTCCTAGATTTGATGTAATAGCCTTTCAAGAAACCTAGGTAACCAAAGTGGATGAAACAATACAAGTGCCAGGCTTTCAGGGATGGGCCTCCCCAGTCCAAAAAAACAAAGGGAGACCCTCTGATGGGATATGCATTCTTACAAAGCAAGAGTTGCAATGGTAGAGGGAGAAACTATATAATGAAGAACAGTATTTGTACTTCCTAGCTATCAACTTTGGATATGAAAAGTTTGAGTTAATACTGGTAAATGTGTATATCCCTCCAAACACATCCCGGTATTATAACTCTGGATACTGGGTGGGCTTGGAAGTTATCCTAGATGATAGGATAGGATCCATATTGTGCCCTCAGTCCATAGTGGTATTACTAGGAGATTTGAATGCTAGGTTGGGTCTCTCTTTGTATGAGCTCACCCAGAAGAAGGGAGTCCCAGGGGAGTTTTTTGATAACCATCCTCAGTGGCTCTTGAGAGACTGCAAAAGTAATGCTGCTGGCCTGCTCCTAATCTCCTTAATTTTTAAGGGTAACTCCAAATTCTGGGAGGTAAGGATAAGAATTACACATATTCTTATGCATACCACTTGGCGAATGCAAGCAGTGTACTGGATCTCTAGAGATAAAGTCAACCTCTTTTTGGAGGTCACAGTACACCTTAGCAACAATAGCGATCATCAGCCTGTAAGCGTGACATTGCGAGGCTGCTCAGATTTAAGACCATATAACATGGCTGACAGATGGCTCACCAAAAAGGTAGAGGTGGCCCAAAATAAAAGGTTAATTTGGGCCAAAGTTTATACTAAAGCAATATCAGAATGCCTTAAAACAGAGAATGTTACTAAGTGGGCTAGAACAATCCAGTCATCTACTACCGACTGGCTGTCAGCCTTCATTGCATTCTCTAATCTCTGTACTTTAAACTTTCCTGAGGCTGGAGGGTGGGGCTACTGGCTGCAAGAGGGGAGTCAAAGAGATCCATAGGACTACAATTGAGTAAATTGCTCATTTCATTCATTTGAACTTTCTTGAGGCTGGAGGGTAGAGCTACTGGCTGTGAGAGGAGAGTAAAAGAGACACAGAGGTCTAAGGTAGTGGCCGGTGCGCCTAATGGCACATGAATCTTATATCTATAAACCAAAAATAGCAATAATACATTCTGGTTTAGTACGCTTGAGACTGTGATTTTATTTTATTTCAAAATGACCAGCTTAGTTCAATGTAATATTGGTTTGGCACCTGTCTTTCGCAGTACTCTTTTCAAATTTGGATACTGTCCACTTTGTAAACAAATTACCAGACTACATAGACACATTACCTATCATGAATCTCTAATCTGTGTTCTCCAAGCAGAAATTAGGTGCCCAATTCGGCCATTACACTCCACGTTTATGCTGTGAACCATAAACACAAAGCTTTTGCTGTGTCCAAGCATAACAGATATAGAGCCCTTGCTGACCTTAATGGGGACACTAAAATGACAGGTCAAGGTAGTTGTGATAATGATGACTCAAATAAGTAGGGGATCGTGGTCCTAAATGAAGAAATTACTTCGGAAAGGTGAAAGTGTGAATCAGGTATCACACATCAGTTTCACAAGAAGAGCAAGATATCCAAAAACAGAAGTCACCTTCTAGTTGATGATTCAATCATAAGGGATGTAAATTTAGGAAAGGATATGGAAAAGAGGTCAGGTGTCTGCCAGGTGCTACTGCCAGCAGAGACAAGAGGCGTATTCTTAAGATAGTCAAGAATGCAAGTAAGGACTGTGATGTTGATGCTATTATACATCTTGGCTACTGGTGGGGGAGGGGCTTGCTGGTGGGAGCTGGTTGTTACAGCTCCGGAATCCTGGTTGCGTTAAACTGTCTGATCAGCAATCCATCAGCCGTCTGACAGCTTGTTTACTTTTTCTTCGGGCTAAGGAGATAAGGTGAGCTAATTGTGCTGGGCAACGTGCCAACTAACTCTCTCAGACCAACTCTGGGAGGGGAGGAAGGGCATCCAAGAGCAGAATTGTCTCTGTGCCAGGAATTCCTGCTGTTTATTAGCAGCACAAAGCAAACCACCCATCCTCAGAACAAAAATTTGATTTACTGAATTCAAGACGAACTTTTAATTGTTTGTATTAATTCTTAGCTTCATTTTTACAAGAATTCCTTCTGATATCTTACTTGCTAAAGCGATATTCAAAATGGCGCCGAGCAGCTTCATAACACTGATCGGGCTTTGAATTTCTACAGTTTAAAACTTCAAAGAAAAGGAGTGATTTAATACTAAATTAAACAGCAACTGCTGCACAATCGACCAGCATAGACTTATTAATTGGCTGAAGAAGATTAAAACTTGGAATGGCTTCTAAGCAAAACCCTATCCAAAAGGTTCCCCCCCCCCCCCCATTTCAAAAAATGCGGGCAGTTCGCCCGCCCCCGGCACAAAACTACAGTCATTACTTCCTCCCCCCATAGTGGAGCCATTAACTAAAAAAACTTTTCAGAAGGAACTGGCTGAAGCCTTTAAAAATCATATAGTTACAATGGAAACAAAAATTAAGGAGGAGATATCTGTTGCTCATAAAGAACTGTCTGATAAACTTGAGACCTGGGGACTTCCGGTTTGGCGTCACGCCAGTGCGAGCTGCCGACAGATCCTCTGCTCGGTTCGCCCGGCCTTTTGCACGATCGTGGCCGTAGCAGGCAAGGTCTTTTCGAGGTACGAGGACCAGTGGAGAGGGGAAGCATCAGAGCAGTGGAGAGAGAAAGGCGATCCCCCCCCCCACGAAGCAAGAGGCTCCCTCAGATCGAGTGCAAAGGAGGTCGGCTGATTAATGGCCGACCAGAGGACGTGACTGCCAGCCCTTAATAAGGAAGGGAAAGACAACTGCAGGAAACATATCAGATTGTGGAAGACGGTAAACAAAGACTTTGATTTAAGAGACTAAATTTGAATAAACTAAACAATCTGAGCTCGGATACGTAAGTGGGTGCATTGGGTTGAAGCGGCGAATAAAGACTAACAGGGAAAGATTTAAGAGAGCTGATCGGCAGATCGGACAGAGAAGGACTGAGTCT